>NW_025745195.1:52500-100000 GCF_021184085.1 Oncorhynchus gorbuscha
TGCCTCGGGTAGATCTTCCTGGCACTTCATATGCCTCAGGTAGATCTTCCTGGCACTTCATATGCATCATGTAGATCTTCCTGGCACTTCATATGCCTCATGTAGATCTTCCTGGCACTTCATATGCATCATGTAGATCTTCCTGGCACTTCATATGCCTCATGTAGATCTTCCTGGCACTTCATATGCATCATGTAGATCTTCCTGGCACGTCATATGCCTCATGTAGATCTTCCTGGCACTTCATATGCATCATGTAGATCTTCCTGGCACTTCATATACCTCATGTAGATCTTCCTGGCACTTCATATGCCTCATGTAGATCTTCCTGGCACTTCATATGCCTCATGTAGATCTTCCTGGCACTTCATATGCCTCATGTAGATCTTCCTGGCACTTCATATGCCTCATGTAGATCTTCCTGGCACTTCATATGCTTCATGTAGATCTTCCTGGCACTTCATATGCCTCATGTAGATCTTCCTGGCACTTCATATGCCTCATGTAGATCTTCCTGGCACTTCATATGCCTCATGTAGATCTTCCTGGCACTTCATATGCCTCATGTAGATCTTCCTGGCACTTCATATGCCTCATGTAGATCTTCCTGGCACTTCATATGCCTCATGTAGATCTTCCTGGCACTTCATATGCCTCATGTAGATCTTCCTGGCACTTCATATGCCTCATGTAGATCTTCCTGGCACTTCATATGCCTCATGTAGATCTTCCTGGCACTTCATATGCCTCATGTAGATCTTCCTGGCACTTCATATGCATCATGTAGATCTTCCTGGCACTTCATATGCCTCATGTAGATCTTCCTGGCACTTCATATGCCTCATGTAGATCTTCCTGGCACTTCATATGCATCATGTAGATCTTCCTGGCACTTCATATGCCTCATGTAGATCTTCCTGGCACTTCATATGCATCATGTAGATCTTCCTGGCACTTCATATGCATCATGTAGATCTTCCTGGCACTTCATATGCCTCAGGTAGATCTTCCTGGCACTTCATATGCCTCAGGTAGATCTTCCTGGCAGGTAGTTAGATAACATTGATAAACAGTGTTGTGACCTTGTATTTAATTTAGTAATAGTATGTTAGTATCTAGCGTTATTGAAGAACATAGATTAAAGAGTGCGGTGTCCTCAGGCCTGTAGTTGATCTTTGGTATCTGTCCTCTCTGTCCAGCTGTGTGATGGACTCTAAGGTCCCTCTGAAGATCATGACTCCCGTGGTCATCACTGTCTTCGTCCTGGCTTTGTATCTACACGCCCAGCAGGTGGAGTCCACAGCCAGACTCGACTTCCTCTGGAAACTACAGGTAGGTGTGTGTGTTTGTGTGCCATCTAAGGTCATTGATACATCCTTGACCCTCTCTCCCTCCCTCCAGGCCACAGAGGAGAAAGAGGAGATGGAGGAGCTACAGGCTTACAACCGTCGCCTCCTCCACAACATCCTTCCCAAAGACGTGGCTGCTCACTTTCTGGCGCGAGAGCGTCGGAACGATGAGCTCTATTACCAGTCCTGTGAGTGTGTAGCCGTCATGTTTGCCTCGATCTCCAACTTCTCTGAGTTCTACATAGAGCTGGAGGCCAACAACGAAGGAGTGGAGTGTCTCAGGCTGCTCAACGAGATCATTGCAGATTTTGATGAGGTGAGAAGGGAGTGGGGAGAGAGAGGTATGAGGATGGGGGGATGAGGAGAGAGGTATGAGGATGGGGGAAGAAGGGGAGAGGTATGAGAATGGGGGGAAAGAGGTATGGGAATGGAGGAGGAGGAGAGAGGTATGAGGATGGGGGAGGAGAAGAGAGGTATGAGGATGGGGGAGGAGGAGAGAAGTATGAGGATGGGGGAGGAGAAGAGAGGTATGAGGATGGGGAGGAGGAGAGAGGTGTGAGGATGGGGGAGGAGATGAGAGGTATGAGGATGGGGGAGGAGGGGAGAGGTATGAGGATGGGGGAGGAGGGGAGAGGTATGAGGATGGGGAGGAGGAGAGAGGTGTGAGGATGGGGGAGGAATGAGGATGTGGGAGGAGGAGAGAGATATGAGGATGGGGGAGGAGGAGAGAGGTGTGAGGATGGAGGAGAAGAGAGGTATGAGGATGGGGAGGAGAAGAGAGGTATGAGGATGGGAGAGGAGAAGAGAGGTATGAGGATGGGGGGAGAAGAGAGGATGAGATGGGGGAGGAGAAGTATGAGGATGGGGAGGAGAAGAGAGGTATGAGGATGGGCGAGGAGAAGAGAGGTATGAGGATGGGGAGGAGAAGATGGGTATGAGGATGGGGAGGAGAAGAGAGGTATGAGGATGGGGGAGGAGAAGAGAGGTATGAGGATGGCGAGGAGAAGAGAGGTATGAGGATGGGGAGGAGAAGAGAGGTATGAGTATGGGGAGGAATGAGGATGGGGAGTAGAGAGAGGTATGAGAATGGGGAGGAGGAGAAAGGTATGAGGAGGGGGAAGGATGAGAGGTTTGAGGATGGGGAAGGAGGAGAGAGGCATGAGGATGGGGGAGGAGGAGAGGTATGAGGATGGGGGAGGAGGAGAGAGGAATGAGGATGGGGAGGAGGAGAGAGGTATGAGGATGGGGGAGGAATGAGGATGGGGAGTAGAGAGAGGTATGAGAATGGGGAGGAGGGGGAAGGATGAGAAAGGGATGGGGAAGTAGGAGAGAGGGATGGGGAAGGAGGAGAGGGATGGGGAAGAAGGAGAGAGAGAGAGAGATGGGGAAGTAGGAGAGAGGGATGGGGAAGTAGGAGAGAGGGATGGGGAAGTAGGAGAGAGGGATGGGGAAGAAGGAGAGAGAGAGATGGGGAAGTAGGAGCAAGGGATGGGGAAGTAGGAGAGAGGGATGGGGAAGTAGGAGAGAGGGATGGGGAAGGAGGAGAGAGGATGGGGAAGTAGGAGAGAGGGATGGGGAAGGAGGAGAGGATGGGGAAGGAGGAGAGAGGGATGGGGAAGGAGGAGAGAGGTATAAGGATGGGGAGTAGAGTTAAAGTTGAGGATGGGGGAGGAGGAGAGGGATGGGGAAGGAGGAGGTATGTGGATGGGGAGGAGAAGAGAGAGAAGTATGAGGATGGGGGAGGTGAGAGATATGTGGAAGGGAGGAGATGGATATGTGGATGGGCGGAGGGAGAGAGGTATGAGATTGGCGGAGGGAGAGGGGTATGAGGATGAGGAGAGGAATGGGATGGGGGAGGAGGAGAGAGGTATGAGGATGGGGGAGGAATGAGGATGGGGAGTAGAGAGAGGCATGAGAATGGGGAGGAGGAGAAAGGTATGAGGAGGGGGAAGGATGAGAGAGGGATGGGGAAGTAGGAGAGAGGGATGGAGAAGGAGGAGAGGGATGGGGAAGAAGGAGAGAGAGAGATGGGGAAGTAGGAGAGAGGGATGGGGAAGTAGGAGAGAGGGATGGGGAAGTAGGAGAGAGGGATGGGGAAGGAGGAGAGAGGATGGGGAAGTAGGAGAGAGGGATGGGGAAGGAGGAGAGGATGGGGAAGGAGGAGAGAGGGATGGGGAAGGAGGAGAGAGGTATAAGGATGGGGAGTAGAGTTAAAGTTGAGGATGGGGGAGGAGGAGAGGGATGGGGAAGGAGGAGGTATGTGGATGGGGAGGAGAAGAGAGAGAAGTATGAGGATGGGGGAGGTGAGAGATATGTGGAAGGGAGGAGATGGATATGTGGATGGGCGGAGGGAGAGAGGTATGAGGATGGGGGGAAGGGGAGAGAGATGAAGAGAGGGAGTGGAGTGTCCATCTGCTCATTGAGATTACCACAGAATTTAACAACGTGAGAGGGGACTTTCTCTCTCTCTCTCTGTGTGTGTGTGTGTGTGTGTGTGTGTGTGTGTGTGTGTGTGTGTGTGTGTGTGTGTGTGTGTGTGTGTGTGTGTGTGTGCGTGTGCGTGTGCGTGTGTGTGTGTGTGTGTGTGTGTGTGTGTGTGTGTTTACACTGACCATATGTTCTGTCCCATTACTCCTAATATTAATACAGTATTGGCACTAGTGACTATTATTGGACCCTGTTATGTTGAAATAGAGCTAACAATATCAATGCTATTAACCCAAGTTAACTAACTAGTAAATGTCTTTCACTTCCCCATTGTCCTCCTCTCCCTCAGATCATCAGTGAGGACCAGTTCCGCCAGCTGGAGAAGATAAAGACCATCGGCAGTACCTACATGGCAGCCTCTGGCCTCAACGACTCTACCTATGACAAGGAAGGCCGCTCACACATCAGAGCCCTCGCAGACTACGCCATGAGACTCATGGATCAGATGAAGTACATTAACGAACACTCCTTCAATAACTTCAAGATGAAGATCGGTAAAGCTGCCTCTGGGAAAGATCATTTTGTTGCCTTGTTCATTTTGATGTGAATTCATGAGAAGAACGATATCCTTAAGCAGTAGTGCCTCAAAGTCTATCATGAGTAATGGAATTAATGTGACCTCACCAGGGAAAAGTCTGCTGACCGATAAAAAATGTATTTTGAACATACTGTATATATTGTTAAAAACATGTCCCTGTCCACCGGTGCAGGTCTGAACATGGGTCCGGTGGTGGCTGGGGTGATCGGGGCCAGGAAGCCCCAGTATGACATCTGGGGGAATACCGTCAACGTGGCCAGCCGCATGGACAGCACCGGTGTACCTGAGAGGATCCAGGTAACTCACACAGCACAGAAGAAACTGATAACACACCAAGAATTTCTATTGTGACTTTATTATAACTATGATGAAGACTTAAGGGTCGAAACATCGTCAATAAAGCACATGGAAGCATAGCTTGCAGTGTGCACTCTTTCTTTAACCTTGTGTCGATCTTTTAGAATATTATAATTTGGCAGTGTGAAATGGCAGGTAGTGTGCTTATGATCAAGATATGTGAACACTCCTCTGTGTGACTTCATGACTACCTTTCTTTTCCTCTCTCTCTCCTTCCTCTGGCCTTTCTCCCACCAGGTGACCTCTGACCTGTACAACGTGCTGAACTCCTATAACTACACACTAGAGTGCCGAGGCCTCGTCAAGGTGAAGGGTAAAGGAGAAATGCAGACCTACTTCCTCACTGGAGGACCACCCAGCAGTTAACACCCAGGCTGTGTCCCAAATGGAAACCTATTCCCTATATAGTACACTACTTTTGACCAGGGACATAGGGCTCTGTTGAAAAGTAGTGCACTATATAGGAAATTGGGTGCCATTTCAGACACAGCCTATGCAGAAGCAGCCCCAGTAACAGACTGACACTGGTGTAGGAAAAGGCTGAGAGGAGGGGTGATTGGACTAAAGGGGGCTCATGGACCTGTGTTAGCTTGGGGAACTGACTGCCCCCCACCAACAACCCTTGTCCTAGGTTTATCTCCTCCCTACCTGTGATTTGAGAGGTCAGCCTCTGATTGGACCAGAGTGAAGGAGACCCCACCCAGCCTCCTCTCGGCTTGGGGGAAAGAGACAGGGAGGAGCTTAGAGGGCCTGGGTTCGCTGAAGAGACCAAAGAAATCCCATCAGACTACAGCAGAGAGACACATTGTGACAGCAGCATTCTCTCAAGGTCTTATTTCTATAGGTCATAGTGTGAGTTAAGGAACGGCTAAAAGCCAATCATCTCGCAGTACTGTAGATCTCTAAGGTTTTCTGAGGAAATCGATCCAATATGTGTGTCTTCATAGACATTCTGCTGAAAGATCCAAGTCGCTCTAAACAAAACCTGCATGAAGACACTGAAACCCATATAAACACGTAAAACATTCTGAAAGTATTCAGGCCCCTTCGCCTTTTACACATTTTATTGTGTTAGACTTTTTCTAAAATGGATTAAATAAAACATGTCCTCATCAGTCTACACACAATACCCCATAACGACAAAGCGAAACCAGGTTTTTAGAAATGTTTGCAAATGTATTCAAAATAAAACCTTATTTACGTAAGTATTCAGACCCTTGAGATAAGGTCAATCCTGTTTCCATTGATCATCCTTGAGATGTTTTTCAACTTGGAGTCCACCTGTGGTAAATCCAATTGATTGGACGTGATTTGGAAAAGGCACAAACCTGTCTATATAAGAGTGCATGTCAGAGCAAAACCCAAGCCATGAGGTTGAAGGAATAGTCCGTAGAGCTCTGAGACAGGATTGTGTCGAGGCACAGATCTGGGGAAGAGTAGCAAAACATTTCTGCAGCAGTGAAGGTTCTCAAGAACACAGTAGCCTCAAACATTGTTAAATGGAAGAAGTTTGGAACCACCAAGACTCTTCCTTAGAGCTGGCCACCCAGCCAAACTGAGCAATCGGGGTATCTCCAAGCGGGCTGTCCAAAAGCCACCTAATGGACTCTCAGACCATGAGAAAAAAAGATTATTTGGCCTGAATGCCAAGCATCATGTCTGGAGGAAACCAGGCACTGCTCATCACCTGGACAATACCATCCCTACGGTGAAGCATGGTGGTGGCAGCATCATGCTGTGGCGATGTTTTTCAGTGGCAGCGACTGGGAGACTATTCAGGATCGAGGGAAAGATGACCGGAGCAAAGTACAGAGAGATCCTTGATGAAAACCTGGTCCAGAGCGCTCAGGACCTCAGACTGGGGCGAAGGTTTACTTTTCAACAGGACAACGACATTAAGCACACAGCCAAGGAGTGGCTTTGGGACAAGTCTCTGAATGTCCTTGAGTGGCCCAGCCAGAGCCTGGACTTGAACCTGATCAAACATCTCTGGAGACCTGAAAATAGCTGTGCAGCCACGTTCCCCATCCAACCTGACAGAGTTTGAGATGACCTGCTGAGAGAAAAAATGGGAGAAAAATGGGAGTGCCAAGTATAGGTGTGCCAAGTTTGCAGCGGAATACTTATGTAAATGTGATATTCCCATTTTCCCCCCCCAAAAAATTCCAAACCTGCTTTTTGCTTTGTCCTTATGGCTTATTGTGTGTAGATTGATGAGGGGGAAAAACTATTGGATCCAATTTTAGAATAAGGCTGTATGTAACATAATGTGGAAAAGTCTAGAGGTCAGAATACTTTCTGAATGTACTGTAATATACAGTACCAGTACAGTACACCTACTCATTCAAGATTTGCTTCATTTTTACTATTTTCTGCATTGTACAATAATAGTGAAAACATCAAAACTATGAAATAACACAAAGGGAATCATGTAGTAACCAAAAAATTGTTAAACAAATCAAAATATATTTTAGATTCTTCAAAGTAGCCACCCTTTGACTTGATGACAACTTTGCACACTTGGCATTCTCTCAAACACCTTCACAAGGACTCCTTTTCCAACAGGGGTTCCCATATATGCTGAGCACTTGTTGCCTGCTTTTCCTTCACTCTGCAGTCCAACTCATCCCAAACCATCTCAATTGGTTTGAGGTCAGGTGATTGTGGAGGTCAGGTCATCTGATGCAGCACTCCATCACACAGGAGGTGAGTTGGGTCATTGTCCTGTTGAAAAACAAATGATAGTCACACTAAGCGCAAAGCAGATGGGATGGTATATCGCTGCAGAATGCTGTGGTAGCCATGCTGGTTAAGTGTGCCTTGAATTCTAAATAAATAGGAACCACACATGCGGAGAACATCTCACAAAGACACGGCGGTTGGAACCAAAAATCTCAAATATGGACTCATCAGACCAAAGGACATATTTCCACCAGTCTAATGCCCATTGCTTATGTTTCTTGGCCCAAGCAAGTCTCTTATTATTGGTGTCCTTTAGTAGTGGTTTCTTTGCAGCAATTCGACCATGAAGGCTTGACTCCTTTGAACAGTTGATGTTGAGATGTGTCTGTTACTTGAACTCTGTGAGGTGCAGTTAATTGTCGATTTCTGAGGCTGGTAACTCTGCTGCGGAGGATAAGTTCATTAGAGGTAACTCTGGGTCTTCATTTCCTGTGGCGGTGCTCATGAGAGCCAGTTTCATCATAGCGCTTAATGGTTTTTGCGACTGCACTTCAAGAAATGTTCAAAGTTTTTTAGATTTTCCATATTGACTGACCATGTCTTAAAGTAATGATTGACTGTCATTTCTCTTTGCTTATTTGAGCTGTTCTTGGCATAATATGGACTTGGTCTTTTACCAAATAGGGCTAGCTTCTGTATACCACCCCTACCTTGTCACAACACAACTGATTGGCTCAGACGCATTAAGGAGGAAAGAAATTACACAAATTAACTTAACGAGGCACACCTGCTAATTGAAATGCATTCCAGATGACTACCACATGAAGCTGGTTGAGAGAATGCAAAGCTGTCAAGGCAAAAGGGTGGCTACTTTGAAGAATCTCAAATATAAAATGTATTTTTATTTAACACTTTTTTGGTTACTACATGATTCCATATGTGTTATTTCATAGTTGTGATGTCTTCACTATTATTCTACAATGTAGAAAATAGTACAAATAAAGAAAAACCCTTGAATGAGTAGGTGTGTTCAAACTTTTGATTGGTACTTTATATATAAATACAGTACATGTGGAAAAAAGTGTTTTTTTGTTCATACAGTCCATGTATGCTGTCTTTGTATACTTGAGTGGTACAGATATTACAATTCTCCAAACCATGGGTACACTATGTACTAACATTGCCAGCCAGCACAGAAGCACTATGAAACCCTTTACCGGAGTTGGTCAGATAGGAAGGAGCAGTGTGTTTCATCTCTAGTAGGGAGCCTTGGTGGGCCGTGTTAACCTGGCTGGCTACTTGAACGACCAGTGAGACTGCTCTGTTCAGTGTGAGTTTACAGAGCTCTACACTACACAACACACATCATGCAAACACAGGGGCAAAAACACACAGACATACGCTAGACACACATACATGCACATAGACACACATGCTTTAACTGACGACACTTTCAACCGAGGATGTCAACAAAAAGTTTTGTATTTGACATTTTGTATTTGGACTCAAACACCAAACCCTATCAGATATTTTAGATTCTATATTTTGTACATTAATATATTAGAGAGAAGTATCTATAAATAAAGATGTATTCGGATGTACATAGCTGACCGGGACCTATCACAATCATGCAAGGGGTGGACGATTCCTTTTCTGTCCCATCACTTTATTCTTCATTCTTTCTAGTTCACCTGCTTTTTCCACACATTTGGTTTGAATATCAAGCAGTTGCCTGCACTTGTGGCAAGGCATCCCCTGACATTGTCTTTTAGATGAATAACCCCCTGCAGTCAGTCATGTCATAGACAGAGACTGATTTGGAGCTCTTTGAAGCCATCCCACCAACCCTGGCTCAATCAGATGTTATGACCCAATGAATGTCCAATTTTCTCCAATGAGGCCTTTATACTTGTCTACACTGATGATGACATCATCCTTATGTTAAACAATATGAGGAACAGCTTGTGGGAGTCCATGTGGAGATGTTTCATTTTTACCTTGGACCTGCTGGATATTGTTATCCCCATTGGGGTTGCACAATTCCAGTAACTCTGCAAAAATTCCCGGGTTTTTCTAAAATACTGGTTGGAAGATTCCCGGAATCAGGAGGGAATAAGCAGGAAATCCAGTAAACTTCCAACAGAGATTTCTAGAAAACCTGGGAATTTGGAGAGTGACTGGAATTTTACAAACCCTATCCCCCTTCTTCTGTTTCTGGTAGAGCAGCCCCATCAGTGTTACAGCATACTGTAGTATCTTCTTCTGTTTCTGGTAGAGCAGCCCCATCAGTGTTACAGCATACTGTAGTATCTTCATCTGTTTCTGGTAGAGCAGCCCCATCAGTGTTACAGCATACTGTAGTATCTTCATCTGTTTCTGGTAGAGCAGCCCCATCAGTGTTACAGCATACTGTAGTATCTTCTTCTGTTTCTGGTAGAGCAGCCCCATCAGTGTTACAGCATACTGTAGTATCTTCATCTGTTTCTGGTAGAGCAGCCCCATCAGTGTTACAGCATACTGTAGTATCTTCATCTGTTTCTGGTAGAGCAGCCCCATCAGTGTTACAGCATACTGTAGTATCTTCATCTGTTTCTGGTAGAGCAGCCCCATCAGTGTTACAGCATACTGTAGTATCTTCTTCTGTTTCTGGTAGAGCAGCCCCATCAGTGTTACAGCATACTGTAGTATCTTCATCTGTTTCTGGTAGAGTAGCCCCATCAGTGTTACAGCATACTGTAGTATCTTCATCTGTTTCTGGTAGAGCAGCCCCATCAGTGTTACAGCATACTGTAGTATCTTCATCTGTTTCTGGTAGAGCAGCCCCATCAGTGCTACAGCATACTGTAGTATCTTCTTCTGTTTCTGGTAGAGCAGCCCCATCAGTGTTACAGCATACTGTAGTATCTTCATCTGTTTCTGGTAGAGTAGCCCCATCAGTGTTACAGCATACTGTAGTATCTTCATCTGTTTCTGGTAGAGCAGCCCCATCAGTGTTACAGCATACTGTAGTATCTTCATCTGTTTCTGGTAGAGCAGCCCCATCAGTGTTACAGCATACTGTAGTATCTTCATCTGTTTCTGGTAGAGTAGCCCCATCAGTGTTACAGCATACTGTAGTATCTTCATCTGTTTCTGGTAGAGTAGCCCCATCAGTGTTACAGCATACTGTGGGATCTTTGTCTTATCCTACATCTGATGTCATCATTCCAATTTAACCAATTTTTTGTTGTCTTTCCCATCATCAAACAACTACTTACAGTGACAATATTGGTGATTTGGGTACCAATCAGTTCTTGAGAAGCAGTCTGTCTGTTCAGATTGTCACTTTGTACCCCGAGGTACGTGTGGATAGGAAGAATGTCTTGGCGCTCTATTCATTCTGGGTGACAGATAGCCTAGTGGTTAAGAGCATGCCTGAACAGCCCCTCTAAAAACTCAAAGTCCAAAAGGCGTAATAATACACTGCTCAAAAAAATAAAGGGAACACTAAAATAACATCCTAGATCTGAATGAATGAAATATTCTTATTAAATACTTTTTTCTTTACATAGTTGAATGTGCTGACAACAAAATCACACAAAGATTATCAATGGAAATCAAATTTATCAACACATGGAGGTCTGGATTTGGAGTCACACTCAAAATTAAAGTGGAAAACCACACTACAGGCTCATCCAATTTTGATGAAATGTCCTTAAAACAAGTCAAAATGAGGCTCAGTAGTGTGTGTGGCCTCCACGTGCCTGTATGACCTCCCTACAATGCCTGGGCATGCTCCTGATGAGGTGGCGGATGGTCTCCTGAGGGATCTCCTCCCAGACCTGGACTAAAGCATCCGCCAACTCCTGGACAGTCTGTGGTGCAACGTGGCGTTGGTGGATGGAGCGAGACATGATGTCCCAGATGTGCTCAATTGGATTCAGGTCTGGGGAACGGGCGGGCCAGTCCATAGCATCAATGCCTTCCTCTTGCAGGAACTGCTGACACACTCCAGCCACATGAGGTCTAGCATTGTCTTGCATTAGGAGGAACCCAGGGCCAACCGCACCAGCATATGGTCTCACAAGGGGTCTGAGGATCTCATCTCGGTACCTAATGGCAGTCAGGCTACCTCTGGCGAACACATGGAGGGCTGTGCGGCCTCCCAAAGAAATGCCACCCCACACCATGACTGACCCACCGCCAAACCGGTCATGCTGGAGGATGTTGCAGGCAGCAGAACGTTCTCCATGGCGTCTCCAGGCTCTGCTCTGTCACATGTGCTCAGTGTGAACCTGCTTTCATCTGTGAAGAGCACGGGGCGCAAGTGGCGAATTTGCCAATCTTGGTGTTCTCTGGCAAATGCCAAACGTCCTGCACGGTGTTGAGCTGTATAAGCACAACCCCCACCTGTGGACGTCAGGCCCTCATACCACCCTCATGGAGTCTGTTTCTGACCGTTTGAGCAGACACATGCACATTTGTGGCCTGCTGGAGGTCATTATGCAGGGCTCTGGCAGTGCTCCTCCTGCTCCTCCTTGCACAAAGGCGGAGGTAGCGGTCCTGCTGCTGGGTTGTTGCCCTCCTACAGCGTCCTCCACATCTCCTGATGTACTGGCCTGTCTCCTGGTAGCGCCTCCATTCTCTGGGCACTACGCTGACAGACACAGCAAAACTTCTTGCCACAGCTCGCATTGATGTTCCATCCTGGATGAGCTGCACTACCTGAGACACTTGTGTGGCTTGTAGACTCCGTCTCATGCTACCACTAGAGTGAAAACACCGCCAGCATTCAAAAGTGACCAAAACATCAGGCAGGAAGCATAGGAACGGAGAAGTGGTCTGTGGTCACCACCTGCAGAACCACTCCTTTATTGGGGGTGTCTTGCTAATTGCCTATAATTTCCACCTGTTGTCTATTCCATTTGCACAACAGCATGTGTTGCTTCCTAAGTGGGCAGTTTGATTTCACAGAAGTGTGATTGACTTGGAGTTACATTGTGTTGTTTAAGTGTTCCCTTTATTTTTTTGAGCAGTGTATATGCAGAAACTCTTCCAAACTGTTTTGGCTGGGAAGCATGCAGACGCCTTAAAGCGGAAACATCGACTTTAAATTAAATTCATGATGTAACGCTCAACTTCAATGATACGGTTTAAATAGAGCCCTTATCCTCTGGTCTTTACTCTTTTCAAACTAATAATAATAATAATAATAATATATAATTTAAATAGAGCCCTTATCCTCTGGTCTTTACTCTTTTCAAACTAAAAACCCTCCTTCCACTAGAAACATGAGGGCTCTTACTCTACTGCTATAACCCATTCAGTTCCTCTCCACTCCTCAAAATGGTGCCATTTTTTGCTTTTCTTTCTGGTGTTGTTTGAGATTGTACTTTACTTTCTGCTACTTTGAAAATAAGCAAGGAAAATACAGTGCCATTGAATTCAATTGACCTTTAACGTGCGTTCTCAAACTGTGGGGTGGGGGGGGGGCAGACCTCTGCTAGGGAGGAGCATAGCTCCCTCTCTCCCTATATTTGGACAAAGGATGAACCTCGTGAGGTTTTCACTAGATGGAGCGGAGAGAAGAGGAATGACATCAGTGTGTCTTGAGTCAGAGGCAGGACTTGCATAACCTGGTTGTCGTCTGGTCAGCTATTACATTCCACAAGGAGTGTTAGCTAAGAGGACTGGTACCCAGACTAAACATTGGGTTGTCTTTGCTTTCTATCATGTCAAACACTAAGCGTCTATCTTTGTTACGTTCAATAAACCACTGAAATGGCACCTGTTGACAACGCCTTTTTATTTGATGTGGCATCCTATACATCTCTACTTCTATAACCTTATGTTTGGATGGTTGTTTTAGATGTACACCCATAGTTTTATTCTGGTCTTTGACGATCCAAATGGTAATATGTTTCAACATTACTAACAGAAAGAGGAGAGAACTTAACCAGCCAGCTTGGCTGCCATTTCGCTGAACTGCTCCAGTTGATTGTTCCTCTAGATCTCCAGAGGGGGGGCAGCATTACACTGTCATTGGTACAAATCCTAACAGATGGGCTGTACTAAAAACAATGGCTCCCTTTCGATTTTCTTCATTAATAATACAGCTATATGAAAGCAATATGGTCATTTAGAATTCGTACCAAATAGTACCCCATCACCTATATAGAGCACTACTTTTGACCAGGACCCATAAGAGCCCTGGTCAAAAGTAGGGCACTATATAGGTGATAGTAATCTGTCTGAAATGGCACACTGACTAATGACCCTTGGTTGTGAATTAGACTACGTATACAACTTAAGCACTGAAACTACAATATGAACAGGCCTATTTTATCTGCCCCTCTGTAAATTGCCTATAAATAATTGTTAACTTAGTTAAGCAAGTAAGACTGACTGTACTTAAATACAATGGCCACAGTCAAAATAAACTGGAGACTAGAGGAAACAGACCAAGCCCATTGAATAGATGGTGGATGTAAAGGGCATTGTAGCCTACTGATAAATTCATTTAACAGGCTTTACTGTGTACGAAAACTGTTGATTTACATCTTTACAAAGAGGGGAAGGTAGAAGTGCTTTAAATGCCCTGCATTTCAAAGGAAAATCACTGCATAATACAGCTGGATGAAGACAATGATTTGGCGGGACTCATAAATTTGTAATCTTGCAGAAACCTCTAAGAAACGTTACAGTGCCTTCAGGAAGTATTCACACCCCTTGGCTTGGACATTTAGGGCAAGATTTGAAAATGGCTGTCTATCAAATGGCTGTCTATCAAATGGCTGTCTATCAATGATCAACAACCAACTTAACAGAGCTTGAAGAATGTAAAAATAGTCAACTAAGTAATAAACTACTTGGTTATGCACACACCATTAGCAAAATGAGGATCTGTTTAATGGTTGTATATTTAGTTACATTACATTGATTGCAAAAGTATGTCATTAGAAACAGCCAGGGGCGCAACTTTGGTTTTAGAAGTGGGGGGGGGGGGGACTTTTTATTCAGTCGGATAAACACCCTACCAGACTGCTCGGAGGCATCTGCATGGTCCTAAAGCACACCATTAACACATTTTGTATGACATTCCAGTGATTCAACTGGGGGGGGGGGGGGGGTAAAAATGCACCATACGCAGTGAAAGTTGCACCCCAAACAGCCAACATCAAATAAAACATTTAAGTCCTAGATGTTATATTGGAGGCTAACTTAGGTCACAAAGGTCAAGTACCACAGTCTGATAAGATGTACAGGCTAATAGAAAACATGTTTGCCATTGTTGATGAAAATCTTAAGGGTTGGATCAGTGCAGTAGTGCCCAGATATACATGTAGTTTGTTGCCAGATGTTCATAATACTTGGTTCCATGTTTATACTCTCCACTCACGCAATGACTATCTCTAGTCTGACTGACACTGGCCACTCCACCCCCCAAAAAAACTAACATTGTTCGCACAATCCCTTAACTCATCATTAAATTAACAATATTTCTAGGAAGTTTACTAACATTGCCCTCAGTCATTTCTGCTTCTGACATGACAAACATTTCTGCAATATAATCCAAAAGCTATGCAAAATAAATGATGCATTGGAAAATACATGGCAAAAGAAAAGAAATTCATTGAGTATTTTTGGAAGTAACCATTTCTGCTACAATATAAGTAACTCGTCTAGCTCCTCTCCTACTCTGGCCTTTAGAGTAATACCCTGAAACATCGGGATGATGGCTCACAGGTCAATTAAACCCTTTCCAGCAGTGGCTGCTGTTACCACCACTGCACCAGGAGGTCTGGCAGATGATATGGAGTAGATAAGGTTGGCCTCCCAGTGAAGAAAACAGTGGGATAACACCACCACATTACATTTGCCATGCCAAACTCAGCTTTCAAGCAATCGCATATTCATAAAGCCTGAAACAAAGTACATGGAAGTAACAGTTGTGACATGATCATACACATTATCTTGAATAAATTATTCTCAAATCAATAAAACAAATCTTTACGAGCCAAGAGATTTAATAACATATGATACTGGGGTTGCAGGTGGCCTAACGGTTAAGAGCATTGGGTCAGTAACCAAAAGGTCGCTGGTTTGAATCCCCGAGCCGACTAGGTAAAAAGAAATAAAGTCGATATGTCCTTTAGGAAGGCACTTAACACTAATTTCTCCTGTATTCACTCTGGATAAGAGCGTCTGCTAAATTACTTCAATTATACATGTCTGTGATGCCAGAGATTCAATTTAAGTCAGTAACCCCTGTTCAGACTCCTGATGGTTACCCCAAACATATTCAATTGAATATTATTAGCCAATTATTTGGCTGTAGTGGCACCACCCATTAATCCTATTGGGCCGTATCACTGAGGCCACGCTAAAGTGAGCTCAGCATCCAACGGGATTGAGGCAGGGCCAGGCTGGCCCACAGTCCTGAGCTGTGGTGGGGAGGAAACATGATAAAGAGAGCAGGAGCAGAGTCACTTCTTTGCTCCGTAGCCTTAGACATGGTTTTGTTGTTGGTGGTTGGTTGTAAAATGAGTATATTTGTTGGGTTTTGTCAGACACTGAAGTTGTTTATTTCTTATTTGTTTGACTGTAAGTCTCGTGGTTGTAGTTTGTCAGACGTTGTAGTCCGGAGCTTTGCCCTGCGGCTGCCTCAGTCTGATCTGTAGTGTCATGAAGGCCCCTACAGTCACATGGAAGAGGATCTGCCACACGTTCCTCAGTTCATAAAGGTACATGTTGGACAGACAGATCAGGGCGAAGGCCAGGAACGACTTACTGTTCCTCCACACAGAGAAGTACGCGAACAGGGAACACTGAAGAGAGGGAGAGAAAGGGAGAGATGGAGTGAGAGACCGACACCGGGAAGCAGAGAAGAGTCAACTTCTGTGAGAACAATAGAGATACTTCATTGTATTGAAAATCCCTTGCAGGAGACCAATCTTTCTTTGCTTTCAAACTATGTCCAATATTTGACCTTGACTCAAGGATGCCCCAATTATTTAGTGCAAGCTTAAATCAACTACCAGCAATATAATGACAAGCCCTATTCTGCAACATAAATGTAATGCATATTATTTGCACTTTTCAATGTACAATTATGTGTAAACTGTAGCTAGACTCAGACGAACACTAACAACCCCCTCTGTACAGATGCAAAGTGCAAGGTTGTTTTTAATTTATTTAACTAGGCAAGTCAGTTAAGAACAAATTCTTATTTACAATGACTGCCTACCCCGGCCAAACCCTAACGACCTTGTGCCAATTGTGCACCACCCTATGGGACTTCCAATCACGGCCGGTTGTGATACAGCCTGGAATCAAACCAGAGTCTGTAGTGACTCCTCTAGCACTGAGAAGCAATGGCTTAGACCACTGCGTCACTCGGGAGCCGCACCTCACTCATCAGTGACTGCCAGAAGGAGACAAGACAGCTCTTGCGCGCTATGACTTACCTGATACAGACAGGCTGCTGTGCCCAGGAAAAAGGCAATCACGTAATTAAAGTCTTCGTCGTCGTTCTGCCGGCAAACCAACGGGGGATGAAGACAAGGGAGAGAAGAAAAGATAGCGAGGTCAATGTACAGCAGTAGGTAGGATTGAAACAAGGCTTGGTGAAACTGGTACGACAAGAAAGCCAACAAAAGCATTGGACAAAAACAGCCTCTGAAAAGCAATAATAAGCATACCCACTAAGATAAATACAGGTATTACAAACTGTTCATATGAAAAGGCTTGGATTAGCTACAGGGGGTCACTTTGGACTTTCCTACTGAATTAAATAGAGTAATGTATCCATCGCTCTGGCATTACCTGTATGGTGCTCTCTATAGCATGAACCCCTCGGAGTAGATTGAGGCCTCCACAGAGGATGCTCAGCACACAGGAGACGATGCCAGGTAGAGTCACAGGATCAAGCTGTTGGCTGGGAGCTGGGCAGAGAAGGGAACTGTTAAGAGCCAGCAGAAATGACCTGGCCAATGAGCAATATACACATTAAGAGACTATATAGACTGAGATAAACAGCTACGTTGTGATTCTGAAGGACATCACAATACAGACTCCGTGCCAGAGGCTGCCTTGACCTAAAAGGTAGGGTACAAAGTAATATCTTGCAGCTAAATTCTTAGAAATGTGATGAATAGCTACAGAGCAGGATTAGGTTCAGGGTATAGACATGGTCAACCACTGCACTATACCATCATGTGCAATCTTAGAATTCTCCTAACATTTGAAGAGAAACCAGTGACTAAATCCCAAAATAACATTTTGATGATCATCCCTTCACATTGAGTGACAGGAAAGTGAATATGAATGCAGAGGTTCACAGAGGAGCTGTGGTGACCCAGGGCACAATCATTTAGCTGGGATTATTGAGGTGTGAAGGTACCAACAGAGAGGTGGTGGGCCGGTCACTAATGGAGGGGCCACACACACACACACACACACACACACACACACACACCAAGGCGTCCTTCAAAGAACTGACCCTATAGGGCTTTCAAGTGATTAACTTTGGTTCTGTTCCAAACATGTTCCCAACCAAGCTGTCCATGAGGTATGGAATGGATGGAAGCCATTTTCAACATGTGCCAACGTGACAGAAGGAGATGTCTACAGTAAAGGCTTAGATGAACAGGAAAAGGGAGGATTAGAATGAGGTGGATGGAATGCAAATCAATTTGTCATTCAGTACACAGTGAAGTGATCATGTTAGAGCTTAAGTAAAGAGCCTTACACGTTTACTGTGTGTGAAAACACAAAAGGCAGGTAGGCACACCTCAATGTGCATAAACTAGCGTATGAGTTTGTCAACGTATGGCTGAATGTGAAAGACTAAGCTATGTAATAGACAACTAAACTGTAACTACAGTTGCAGGCACTAAAAGAAATATGTTTGTTAAAACCCTGTAGAGAAGTACAGGTTGATGAGAAAATATCATAACCTAACTAAAGCGTCTTAGGGTTAGGCCCCTTTTTTCTCAATTTCCACCTGAACGACGTGTCCAAAGTAAACTGCCTGTTGCTCAGGCCCCGAAGCCAGGATATGCATATAATTGGTACCATTGGAAAGAAAACAAAATAGAATGTAGGAGGAGAACACAATAGATATGTTAGGAGAATATCCAAAGAAAAACCCAACCAGAATTTTTGGGGGGGAGAGAGACCATGCTTTTACATTTGCAAGTATAAGGGCATACTCAATTCTAGCTCCCAGGATGCAATTCCAATAGACTGCTGACACCCTGTGGAAGATATGTTCAAGGTTTCAGGCTTGTAACTTAAAGCGAATAAGAAATATCAGTTTTAGTACAGGGACAGAGTCTTGGAAATTTGTGTTTGCGCGCGCCATGAATAAAGGACGCATCTGCTAAAATCCAATTGAACATACCTGTTTCCGTAAGAAATATTATAGTTTGATTACATTTTAGGGTATCTGAGGAGTAGATAGACATTTATTTTAGACTTGTTGAAACAAAGTTTAGGGGTAGATTTTCGGATTCCTTTCTCTATGTTGAACGAGTGGATTACTCAAATCGTTGGTGCCAACTAAACATACTTTAACGACATGTTATAGCTGGGACCCTTTGGATGACAAATCAGAGGAAGATATTCAAAAGTGAATATTTAAAATTGCCATTTGTAAATTTAGGAAACCTGCGCCGGTGGAAAAATATTTTGATGTGGGGCTCCGTCCTCAAACAATCGCATGGCATGTTTAAGCTGTAATAGCTACGGTAAATCGGACAGTGCTGTTAGATTAACAAGAATTAAGCTTTAAACCAATATAAGACTTGTATGTACCTAAATGTTTAATATACATAATACATCATTTTTATGATTATTTATTTTAACTGACCACCCTCCAGTTTCACCGGAAGTTGTCCCGCTGGTGGGACCCCTAGCCCTAAGAAGTTTTCCCACCAGCTTGTGTGTGTGTGTCTGTGTGGGGTACCTACTTATGCCCTTGTACTTGGAGGGGGTGTGGTATGAGAAGCCGTTGATGGATCCTAGGTCCTCAGGGGACAGCTGGTAGGGCGGTCGAAGTTTGATCTCTGTTTGCATGTCGGCCAGGTTGATCTTAGTGGACAGAGAGCGGGGGCTGTTGAAGCGCTGCTTCGTCTTCTGGATGAAGTTGTCTGGAAGAGGCCGCAACACAAGTATGAAGGGTGTGAGAATAGAGAAATCTATCATGAAAATACAACCTAGGAATTGTATGTTCCTGCGGGTACAGTATAAACATGCTCTAAAATGTTTGGGCGTGATAGTGCGTTAGTTTCCTGAGACCACCCATACGCAAAAATAGTAAGTGTCTGCTAAATGGAATATAATATATTTTAGAAAGCGTCAAACCAGGGAAACCTAGCCTGGTCCCAGATCTGTTTGTGCAGTCTAGTCTTGTCAACACTACAGTCAAGGTCACGCCAGGAGTAGGCAGAAAAGCACGAACAGCTCTGGGACCAGGCTAAGGGAAACCCTGTGCTTCTAAAGTAAGACAATGCATGGGTTTGTTGGGAAAACAAGAGGAGAGACTCACCCAACTCGATGAAGGAGTATGGCCTCACAGCGCTATTAACACGCTTGGCGTCGTACGTGACGATGAACTCCCTTTGCAGCTCATCCAGGAAACAGAAGGCCAGGACATTGGGGTAGGTCTCTGTACATACCATCAGATAACCCACACCCAGAGAGCAGGTGAAACTGAAACAGACACACAGAGTGAGCAGGAATACAGTGGAATATTATTTCCTGCAATTACAATGCTGAACAGTGGGAAGCACAGAGAGTTCAGTAGTATTCATAAACAAAACCATGAGATGTCCCTGCATGTTATTCAGGATCAAAATTATATTTGGAGATGTAACAAAACAACTGGCATTATTATAGCTATGCAAGAATACCAAAGAAATACCATTTAAGATATTACACAAAAAAGGAACCTCGCCAGAGGTGTTTCCAACCAATCCATCGAAAATAATTCACAGAAATGTTAACAGGTGGCTTGAAGGCTGGTTAGCAGTGTGCTAAGAGATGCCAGGATCAGTCGCTCTTAATTTCTTTACAGAAAGATTAAAACAAGCATTAAATGGGGAGGGGGAACAGCTAGCTCACTCTCTTTTCCCTCTGCTTATGAAGTATGGGTGCTGAATTATGGTCATTTGGAGAGTGCCAGGGAGGGAGGGACAAAAATCATAGCATCCACTCAACTGGAGCTCAGCAGAGCCCCTCGAAGGGCCAATACATCAGAGTTAAGCATTGCTCAAAAGGAGCTTTAAATCAGATTACCCAGTGACTTAACTGCTGTCTGACATGTCCTCAGTCTCTTTCCTTCACAGTGAGGCCGATGTTGGGCCTTGATTAAAGGACCTCATGATAACAAATGAGGCTTCAGACTGTAGAGTGGATGGCCAACCAACGCTGCTCCTAGAGGGAGCATCTCATTCAAGCCAATATCTGCTGTCTAATGGTGGTTTCAAGACAACTGGGAACTCTTGGTGGGGGGGGTTCAAATTGTGCAGTCATCGATCTTCAGGTCGGAAAGTAAGATTTCTAGGATGATTCCAGAGTTTCCAACTCGGAATCCCTTGTTGGGTGACCATTCAAAATGATGTCTTAGTCGGTGCTAAAAATGGTTGGAGGACAGCGCTTTTGAGCACGGCATTAATGTGAACAGATGGATTTTGTAATGCCGCAGTTGCGTTTCTTAAAACAGTTTGGTCAATTACAATTGTCGGGCTGTCACAAAACTCATATTAGGGGAATTGGAGCATTTCAGGAAAGAGCTTTAATAGATATTCACAAAACAAGGAAAAGTGCACTTTGTTGTGACATCAGCAATAGGACAGAATCAAGGTGACCGTTTCTGACACATCGGCAGTCATGACCACAGAAAAATTCCACACTACCGTTGAGTCACGGTAATCTCCTTTTATGCACTCTGGACATGTGTTGGTTGGGGTCTCTAAAGTGATGACTCATACAAAACGCCCGTATGCATATTAGAGCCTATACATACACCTAGGCTTATGAGCTCAAGTCTGCAAAACAAACAAAAAAACTACTACAATTCTGATTGTGTGAGGCCTCCCGAGTTGCACAGTGGTCTAAGGCACTGCATCGCAGTTGCTAGCTGTGCCACAAGAGATCCTGGTTTGAGTCCAGGCTCATGGGGCGGCACACAATTGGCCCAGCGTTGTCTGGGTTAGGGGAGGGTTTGGCTGGCAGAGATGTCCTTGTCCCATCACGCTCTAGTGACTGTGGCGGGTGCATACACACTGATACGGTCGCCAGGTATACGGTTTTTCCGCCAACACATTGGTGCGGCTGGCTTCCGGGTTAAGCGGGCAGTGTCAAGAAGCAGTGCGGTTTGGTCATGTTTCGGAGGACGCATGGCTCTCGACCTTCGCCTCTCCTTATGGGAGTCGCAGTGATGAGACAAGACATTTGGATATCACAAAATTGGGGAGAAAAAGGGGTATAAAGTTATAATTATGCCTACATAGCCTACTACATATTACACCTGGCAATTTTTTTTTTTACTGATTTAAGATGTCTTTGGTACATAATTGGTCTAGCCTACACTAAACAACTTAACACATTTTAGTAATCGGCTTTGAACGTGGACTGTTATTATGCATACTGGATGGACTGGTTACCTTATGCTACACTCCAAAATGTCTCAAATCAAATCAAATTTTATTGTCACATACACATGGTTAGCAGATGTTAATGCGAGTGTAGCGAAATGCTTGTGCTTCTAGTTCCGACAATGCAGTGATAACCAACAAGTAATCTAACTAACAATTCCAAAACTACTGTCTTATACACAGTGTAAGGGGATAAGGAACATGTACATAAGGATATATGAATGAGTGATGGTACAGAGCAGCATACAGTAGATGGTATCGAGTACAGTATATACATATGAGATGAGTATGTAGACAAAGTAAACAAAGTGGCATAGTTAAAGTGGCTAGTGATACATGTGTTACATAAGGATGCAGTCGATGTTGTAGAGTACAGTATATACATATGTATATGAGATGAATAATGTAGGGTAAGTAACATTATATAAGGTAGCATTGTTTAAAGTGGCTAGTGATATATTTACATCATTTCCCATCAATTCCCATTATTAAAATGGCTGGAGTTGGGTCAGTGTCAATGACAGTGTGTTGGCAGCAGCCACTCAATGTTAGTTGTGGCTATTTAACAGTCTGATGGCCTTGAGATAGAAGCTGTTTTTCAGTCTCTCGGTCCCAGCTTTGATGCACCTGTACTGACCTCGCCTTCTGGATGATAGCGGGGTGAACAGGCAGTGGTTCGGGTGGTTGATGTCCTTGATGATCTTTATGGCCTTCCTGTAACAACGGGTGGTGTAGGTGTCCTGGAGGGCAGGTAGTTTGCCCCGGTGATGCGTTGTGCAGTCCTCACTACCCTCTGGAGAGCCTTACGGTTGAGGGCGGAGCAGTTGCCGTACCAGGCGGTGATACAGCCCGCCAGGATGCTCTCGATTGTGCATCTGTAGAAGTTTGTGAGTGCTTTTGGTGACAAGCCGAATTTCTTCAGCCTCCTGAGGTTGAATAGGCGCTGCTGCGCTTCTTCACGACGCTGTCAGTGTGAGTGGACCAATTCAGTTTGTCTGTGATGTGTATGCCGAGGAACTTAAAACTAGCTACCCTCTCCACTACTGTTCCATCGATGTGGATAGGGGGTGTTCCCTCTGCTGTTTCCTGAAGTCCACAATCATCTCCTTAGTTTTGTTGACGTTGAGTGTGAGGTTATTTTCCTGACACCACACTCCAAGGGCCCTCACCTCCTCCCTGTAGGCCGTCTCGTCGTTGTTGGTAATCAAGCCTACCACTGTTGTGTCGTCCGCAAACTTGATGATTGAGTTGGAGGCGTGCGTGGCCACGCAGTCGTGGGTGAACAGGGAGTACAGGAGAGGGCTCAGAACGCACCCTTGTGGGGCCCCGTGTTGAGGATCAGCGGGGAGGAGATGTTGTTGCCTACCCTCACCACCTGGGGGCGGCCCGTCAGGAAGTCCAGTACCCAGTTGCACAGGGCGGGGTCGAGACCCAGGGTCTCGAGCTTGATGACGAGCTTGGAGGGTACTATGGTGTTGAATGCCGAGCTGTAGTCGATGAACAGCATTCTCACATAGGTATTCCTCTTGTCCAGGTGGGTTAGGGCAGTGTGCAGTGTGGTTGAGATTGCATCGTCTGTGGACCTATTTGGGCGGTAAGCAAATTGGAGTGGGTCTAGGGTGTCAGGTAGGGTGGAGGTGATATGGTCCTTGACTAGTCTCTCAAAGCACTTCATGATGACGGAAGTGAGTGCTACGGGCGGTAGTCGTTTAGCTCAGTTACCTTAGCTTTCTTGGGAACAGGAACAATGGTGGCCCTCTTGAAGCATGTCGGAACAGCAGACTGGTATAGGGATTGATTGAATATGTCCGTAAACACACCGGCCAGCTGGTCTGCGCATGCTCGGAGGGCGCGGCTGGGGATGCCGTCTGGGCCTGCAGCCTTGCGTGGGTTAACACGTTTAAATGTCTTAATCACCTCGGCTGCAGTGAAGGAGAGACTGCATGTTTCCGTTGCAGGCCGTGTCAGTGGCACTGTATTGTCCTCAAAGCGGGCAAAAAAGTTAGTCTGCCTGGGAGCAAGACATCCTGGTCCGTGACTGGGCTGGATTTCATCTTGTAGTCCGTGATTGACTGTAGACCCTGCCACATGCCTCTTGTGTCTGAGCCATTGAATTGAGATTCCACTTTGTCTCTGTACTGACGCTTAGCTTGTTTGATAGCCTTACGGAGGGAATAGCTGCACTGTTTGTATTCAGTCATGTTGCCAGACACCTTGCCCTGATTAAAAGCAGTGGTTCGCGCTTTCAGTTTCACGCGAATGCTGCCATCAATCCACGGTTTCTGGTTAGGGAATGTTTTTATCGTTGCTATGGGAACGACATCTTCGACGCACGTTCTTATGAACTCGCACACCGAATCAGCGTATTCGTCAATATTCCCATCTGACGCAATACGAAACATGTCCCAGTCCACGTGATGGAAGCAGTCTTGGAGTGTAGAGTCAGCTTGGTCTGACCAGCGTTGGACAGACCTCAGCGTGGGAGCCTCTTGTTTTAGCTTCTGCCTGTAGGCAGGGATCAGCAAAATGGAGTCGTGGTCAGCTTTTCCGAAAGGGGGGCGGGGCAGGGCCTTATATGCGTCGCGGAAGTTAGAGTAACAGTGATCCAAGGTTTTACCACCCCTGGTTGCGCAATCGATATGCTGATAAAATTTAGGGAGTCTTGTTTTCAGATTGGCTTTGTTAAAATCCCCAGCTACAATGAATGCAGCCTCCGGATAAATGTTTTCCAGTTTGCAAAGAGTTAAATAAAGTTCGTTCAGAGCCATCGATGTGTCTGCTTGGGGGGGGATATATACGGCTGTGATTATAATCGAAGAGAATTCTCTTGGAAGATAATGCGGTCTACATTTGATTGTGAGGAATTCTAAATCAGGTGAACAGAAGGATTTGAGTTCCTGTATGTTTCCTTCATCACACCATGTCCCGTTAGTCATGAGGCATACGCCCCTCCACTCTTCTTACCAGAGAGATGTTTGTTTCTGTCGGCGCGATGCGTGGAGAAACCCGTTGGCTGTACCGCCCTGGATAGCGTTTTCCCAGTAAGCCATGTCTCCGTAAAGCAGAGAACGTTGCAGTCTCTGATATCCCTCTGGAATGCCACCCTTGCTCGGATTTCATCAACCTTGTTGTCGAGAGACTGGACATTGGCAAGAAGAATACTGGGAAGTGGTGCGCGATGTGCCCTTTTTCGGAGTCTGACCAGAACACCGCCGCGTTTCCCTCTTTTTCGGAGTCGTTTCCTTGGGTCGCTGCATGCGATCCATTCCGTTGTCCTGTTTGTAAGGCAGAACACAGGATCCGCGTCGCGGAAAACATATTCTTGGTCGTACTGATGGTGAGTTGACGCTGATCTTATATTCAGTAGTTCTTCTCGACTGTATGTAATGAAACCTAAGATGACCTGGGGTACTAATGTAAGAAATAACACGTAAAAAAACAAAAAACTGCATAGTTTCCTAGGGAACGCAAAGCGAGGCGGCCATCTCAGTCGGCGCCGGAAGTCTATCCACGAGTCTGTGAGAGAACATATAGCCATTGGCAATGCTGTTGGTTCATTGATTGCGCAGGGCAGTTACCCTACAAATCATAGTGAATTTCTATTTGATTGTGAATAGTCTTAATAGGGCACTTAATATTTTCATTATTAAATTGGGTGACATTACCTTTAGCTAGAGAATCTCACCACCATGCATTTCCATCTCTTCCTCTATTCCTTTCTCCAGCGCGCAGAGGGGCTGTCAACAGTTTAGTGAAATATGTTTCGGTGCAGATGTCACTATAAATGAAGCATTGGGTAGCTGTAGGAACAGGGTTGGAGAGTCCATGGCATACAGAGTTTGTGTGAAATATCACTGGATTCCAGACTGGATTTGGAGTGCTTGCAGCTCTTTCAATCAAATGGCAGGCACACATTCTTATTGTTCTAGTCCAGCTGTTCTAGTCCAGCTGTTCTAGTCTAGCTGCATATTCTTGTTGTTTGGCTACACGCTCATCTCGTCTTTCCCTGTGCTCTAACTCATTTATGTTCCTCCAATCTCTCCTCACGTTCACTTTCCTTTTCCTTGTGCTCAAGTTCTAATTTCTGTTCCTCCAACCTTAATTTCTAACTCCCTCAGCTGCACGTCTCCGGGATGTACTCTACCACCAGTAGTACCCATTTCATCATCATCTCCAGATGAATTTCCTCCTCCACCAAAGCAGTACCGATCAACTGCCTACTGCTTTTAGATTGCCAGATACCAGTCTGATATAATGCTTTGCAATGTTGAGCGGATTAGCCTTCATAAATGTATCTAGCATCTCACATGTAGGGATTATTACAAATGCTTTCAACTTAAGAGTCCGTGGCCGGAGGCTCCCGGGTGGCACAGTGGTTAAGGGCGCTGTACTGCAGCGCCAGCTGTGCCACCAGAGACTCTGGGTTCGCGCCCAGGCTCTGTCCTAACCAACTGCGACCGGGAAGTCCTCGGGGAGAAGCACAATTGGCCTCGTCTCATCGCGCACCAGCGAATTCTGTGGCGGGCCGGGCGCAGTGCGCGCTAATCAAGGTTCCCAGGTGCACGGTGTTTCCTCCGACACATTGGTGCGGCTGGCTTCCGGGTTGGATGCATGCTGTGTTGAGAAGCAGTGTGGCTTGGTTGGGTTGTGTATCGGAGGACGCATGACTTTCGACCTTCGTCTCTCCTGAGCCCGTACGGGAGTTGTAGCGATGAGACAAAAGATAGTAGCTACTAACAATTGGATACCACGAAATTGGGGAGAACAAGGGGGTAAATTTTAATAAATAATAATTACTTCTTTATTTTTATTAAAAGAGTTCATGGCCCTTTTTACATTTTTTATTAGCCTGCATGTCTATACAACTTTCAAATGATTCCACCAATCTTACAAGGTCAGTGACAAACTACCACAAAAGTGTATTTTGAACACTCAAATATTTGGACACAACAGACCTTCAGAGTAGGTGACTAGAGTGACTTCCATACTCATGGGAAACAAAATCCTGGACGAGACCCAATTTTGTTAAATTCCCCAGGAAGACCCCCCCCCCAAAAAGAAATGTTGCTCAAACTAAGTCCACTGAAAGTTACATAGCAACAACAACTGGGACCTAAAAGACACGCACCATGAACCCCCACTAATAATATATAATAATAATAATATAATAATAATATATGCCACAGACGCTTTTACAAAGCGACTTACAGTCATGTGTGAATGGGTGGTCCCGGGGATAAAACCCACTACCCTGGCGTTACAAGCGCCATGCTCTACCAACTGAGCTACACAGGACCCCAAAATTTGCCTAAGAAGCAAACCAAAATAAAAACCCACCAAACAGACAGGAAACATTCCAAAAAGGTGACAAAACAAAAGCAGATAAAGGTTTGTTTGTTAGAAATAAAAATAGGGATAGCCAACTAAAGGTGTTAAGCCCCAGCATCTATCAAGACAACTAGAGCACTGGGCCAGCCCCTCATAAATAGCACCAAGGCCAGCACAGGTGAAACACCTGACCACTAATGAGATGGCAACCA
Organism: Oncorhynchus gorbuscha; assembly: GCF_021184085.1. Lineage (NCBI taxonomy): Eukaryota > Metazoa > Chordata > Actinopteri > Salmoniformes > Salmonidae > Oncorhynchus > Oncorhynchus gorbuscha. The sequence continues at coordinate 80,093 of NW_025745195.1, forward strand.
GCACAGGTGTAACACATACTGACTAACGAGGTCACCAATCGGTGCAGTCTATGTGCTAACAAGCTACACGTACTCAAGTCCAACCTCAAAACATAAATGGAAAAACCATAACCACTCTTTATGATTATGATTAAGTTAAATTATACTTAGCATGTTAGCAGATAGCACAATGACTCAAAAGTCTATGGGTAACGCTAGTTAGCAACTGGCCTAGGACTAGTTAGCAAAACCTCCTGAAGTATCCCATTAAGTGTGACTTGCAACTTACTTGATATTGTACTGTCCAGCCCTCAGAGTGCATCGGTCAGGGAACTGGCTGAGTTTCTTAGACAGTGCTTTGACTTGCTTCTTGGTTTCCTGAAGGCCTTTGTCCTGCTCGTAGTCTGTGGAGGCAGACAGGGGTAGACCGTCCACCACCCGCACCACAGAGGCAAATAAGACCATTGACATCATACAGCTGGCTAGCTCTACACACTCACTGGAAACCTAAAAGAAAAAGATGGAACATGTTCATAGAGCATGATATTTGTGAATTCAATAGCATTCTGATAAAATAGGCCTAGTTTAACAGAATTGCCAGCATATTAATATTACCATAGCTATATCCAATTCACATTATTTTGGGTAGCCTTGTGTCACACTAGAATAAATCATAATAAATGGGACAACTGAAGTTAGTGCAGGACTAATCTTTGTCTGCCATGGTTCGGTACCTTGGGTAGCAGTTTTTCAAAGTGCTAATAGCTTGCCCTTGGTCATGAATCTCAGTTCCATTACACTGCAGTCAATGGAAGAAGGCGTCTTCTGTATGGGGGAGATTTGTTAAACTCGTGCATTTTCAATGTTTACTAAAATAAAACTTATACAATGAATAACCTGAGACTCATTGGACTTGGCTCATTTTTCTGTGAAGAACATGCAAAATAACACCTTACATATGTGGTTTCGAAGGTAATAAAAGTGCGCATGTAGGTAAAAACAAGTAAAAATTAAACAAAAAGGTTTGCTGTGTGCCGTCACCCGTCTTCCTCCCTGGGCCAGCTGTTCCAACATAAACGACAAGATCCTGTCTCTTGCTTTTCTCGCACTCTTTACCAGTTGTAGTGTGAGAAACTACACAACGTCTTGACGGGAGCCTGTACAATGTTATTACGATACATTGTTAAAAAAAAAGTAATAAGAAAATGCAGTATTTTCCCACACTAACCCAGCCAGGTGCAAATTGAGAGGCTTTGCGTGTGTGGCTCCTTAACACAATGAATCAGTATGGCAAAAATCTCTGCTCAGAGAGCCTTAGAAATCATTTATTGCACACAGAGAAACTAGCATGGAAGGAGCATCTTCCACTTTGGAAGATGAAGAATTTTCAGAATATGAGGATCATGTTTGTCAATTCAGAATCTGACAGGGAGTTGGAAGAAGAGGATGAGATTGACCATCAGCCAGCCCCAGGACCAGCCCGTCAGCAGCCAGCCCGTCAGCAGGGGGATAAACATGTTTGTAAAACATTTTTTCCCAAGGAATGACCCACCCTTCATGGCTGCCAATGTGATACGGATGCAACCAGGGCCAACACGGATGGCGGTTACTCATGTGCAGGACATAAAATCGTCTTTGAACTGTTCATGCCAGACACAATCCAAAAAAATCTTTCTTGACTGCACTAATTTGGAGGGAAGGTGTGTTTTTGGAGAGAGATGGAAGGAAATGGACCAAACTCATGTACTTGCATACTTTGGGGTTCTTGTCCTTGCTGGCGTTTTCAGATCCAATGGGAAATCCACAGAATCCCTGTGGGATGCAGACACTGGCAGAGATCTTTTCAGTGCAACAACGCCTCTGGGAAAACTTCCACATTATTTCCAGGATTAATAGTCTTCAATAACCGAGACACCAGACCAGCTAGGCAGCAAAGACAAGCTAGCTGCAATCAGGTCCGTGTGGGACAAGTGGATGGTTGCGTCCCACATGGCCACTAGCCAGGGAAAATGCAGAGCGCCAAATTCAAATACATTTCTATAAAAATCTAACACATGCAAGATAGCAAATTAAAGCTACACTCGTTGTGAATCCAGCCAACATGTCAGATTTCAAAAATGCTTTTCGGCAAAAGCACAAGATGCGGTTATCTGATGGCACGACACAAAAGGCAGAAATAATATATAAATCATGTCTTACCTTTGAGGAGCTTCTTTTGTTGGCACTCCTATATGTCCCATAAATATCACAAATGGTCCTTTTGTTCGATTAATTCCGTTGATATAGCCAAAATGTCAATTTATTTGGTGTGTTTGATCCAGAAAAACACTGCTTCCAAATTACGCAACGTCGCTAAAAAATCTCAAAAGTTAACTGTAAAACTTGGCCAAAACATTTCAAACTACTTTTGTAATACAACTTTAGGTAATTCTAAACGTATATAAAAATAGATCAAATTGAAGACAGGATGATCTGTGTTCAATACAGAAGCAAAACAAACTGAGGCTTCTAGTAGCAAGACTTTTCTGGTTACGCACCTCTTATCAAAAAAGGTACACATGAAGTGATGTTCGTTCTGAGCTATGGTACTTCATTACACAAAGCAAAAACCTCAACCAATTTCTACAAACTGGTGACAGCCAGTGGAAGCGGTAGAAACTGCAGGAAATTCTGGATTCCCCATGAAAACATATTGACGAGACAACATCTAAATGGTTTGTCCTTGGGGTTTTGCCTGCTAAATAAGTTCTGTTATACACAGACATGACTCAAACAGTTTTAGAAAATTCAGCGTGTTTTCTATCCAATACTAATATGCATATATTAGGATCTGGGACAGAGGAGGAGGCAGTTCAGTTTGGGAACGCTATTTATCCAAAAGTGAAAATGCTGCCCCCTACCCCAAACAGGTTAACCTGTTTTATAACACTGGTCCCAATGTTACTGTTGATGAGCAGCATATGCCATTTAGGGGCCGCTGCCCCTTCAGGCAGTACATACCACAAAATATGGAATCATGATCTGGGATGCCTGTGATGCTGCATCATCATATGTGTGGAACTTGCAAGTGTATACAGGAAAGCCAGATGGAGGAGCCCCTGAGAAGAACCAAGGGATGCGGGTTGTCCTGGACGTGACACAGGGACTCCGTGGGCACAACATCACATGCGATAACTATTTTTTTACTTCGCACATGCTGGGACAGGAGCTCCTCAAGAGGAAGCTGACGATGGTAAGAACAGTACAAAAAAAAAACAAGCCAGCGCTCCCACTGTTGAATACACAGAAGAGGCCTACCAATTCCTCCAAATTTGAGTTCATGGCAGACACATCCATAGTGTCCTATGTGCCTAAGAAAGGCAAAAATGTGGTACTCATGAGTACGCTGCATAGGGATGGGAGAATCTGTGGGCAGGAGTGTCAAAAACTAGAAATCATAATAGATTACAATTCCACAAAAGGGGTGGACAATTTAGGCAAGCTTGTTACTGGCTATAGCTGCAAAAGAAGAACCCTACGCTGGATAATCATCAACATCTTGGACATCTCGGCATACAACACGTTCGTCATCTGGATGGCGTTGAACCCAGATTGGAACAGAGAGAAGCTCCAGAGGAGACGGCTCTTTTTCGAGAAACTGGGCAAGGCAATGGTAAGACCTCAAATCCAGAGGCTGCAACATATTCCAAGGACCCCAGCTTCTGCAGCCATCATGAGTAGCATCCAGGAGGAGGATGCCGGTGCCCCATCCAATCGAACCAACAACTCCAATACCAGAAGTAAGTGCGAGTGATGTTGTTGCACGTGTGTGCCTGACTCTCCTTCCATTGCCTGCTGTAACTATATATCCAAGTGAGATATAAGTCAAATTCCTGAACTAAGTTCTCATCATTTTAGATTGCAGCCGGTAACAACAAGAAATGCTGCGATGTGTGTGGATCCATGAACGACAGGAAGACAAAATTCAGCAAAAAAAGTTACGTCCTCTAGAGGTCGACCGATTATGATTTTTCAACGCCGATACCGATTAATCGGACAATTTTAAAAAATGTATTTGTAATAATGACAATTACAACAATAATGAATGAACACTTATTTTAAATTAATATATTAATAAAATCCATTTAGACTCAAATAAATAATGAAACATTTTCAATTTGGTTTAAATAATGCAAAAATAGTGTTGGAGAAGAAAGTAAAAGTGCAATATGTGCCATGTAAGAAAGCTAACGTTTCAGCTCCTTGCTCAGAACATGAGAACATATGAAAGCTGGTGGTTCCTTTTAACATGAGTCTTCAATATTCCCAGGTAAGAAGTTTTAGGTTGTAGTTACTATAGGACTATTTCCCTCTATACCATTTGTATTTCATTAACCTTTCATTAACCTATTTCATTAACTATTGGATGTTCTTATAGGCAGTGTATACTGCCAGTGTAGCTTGCAGAGCAGGGGGAACAACTACTAGAAGGCTTAGAGCGAGTGACGTTTGAAACACTATTAGCGCACGCTAACTAGCTAGCCATTTCACTTCGGTTACACTAGCCTTATCTCGGGAGTTGATAGGCTTGAAGTCATAAACAGCGCAATGCTTGACGAACAACGAAGAGCTGCTGGCAAAAACGCACAAAAGTGCTGTTTGAATGAATGTTTACGCGCCTGCTTCTGCCTACCACCGCTCAGTCCGATACTTAGATACCTGTATGCAACGCAGGACACGCTAGATAATATCTAGTAATATCAACAACCATGTGTAGTTAACAAGTGATTATGATTTTTTTTTATAAGATTCGTTTAATGCTAGCTAGCAACTTACCTTGGCTTACTGCATTCATGTAACAGGCAGTCTTAACGTTCTTTGCTTCACGGACACATGGCTCACTCGAGACAGGCTACCAGAGTCGGTACAGCCGGAAAAGCTGACCACGAATCCATTTTGTTGCTCCCAGCCTACAGACAGAAACAAGAAGCTCCCGCGCTCAGGTCTGTTCAACGCTGGTCCGACCAATCTGATTCCACACTTCAATCACATGGATTGGGATATGCTCTGCTTTGCGTCCAACAACATTGACGAATACGCTGATTCGGTGAGCGAGTTCATTAGAAAGTGCATTGACAATGTTGTACCCATAGCAACGATTAAAACATTCCCAAACCAGAAACTGTGGATTGGTGGCAGCATTCGGGTTAAACTGAAAGCGCAAACCACTGCTTTTAACCTGGGCAAGGTGACCGGAAACATGACCGAATACAAACAGTGTAGCTATTCCCTCCGCAAGGCAAACAAACAAAAGCGTCAGTATAGAGACAAAGTAGTCGCAAATCAACGGCTCAGACACAAGAGGCATGTGGCAGGGTCTACAGTCAATCACGGATTACAAAAAGAAAACCAGCCCCGTCGTGAGACCAGGATGTCTTGCTCCCAGACAGACTAAATAACTTCTTTGAGGACAATACAGTGCCACTGACACGGCCCACAACCAAAAGCTGCGGACTCTCCTTCACTGCAGCCGACGTGAGTAAAACCCACGCAAGGCTGCAGGCCAAGACGGCATCCCCAGCCGCGTCCTTCAGGAAACAGCAGAGAGAGCACCCCCATATCCACATCGACGGGACAGTAGTGGAGAGGGTAGTAAGTTAAGTTCCTCGGCATACACATCATGGACAAACTGAAGTGGTCCACTCACACAGACAGCGTCGTGAAGAACCTCAGGAGGCTGAAGAAATTTGGCTTGTCACCAAAATCATTCACAAACTTCTACAGATGCACAAGCCAGAGCATCCCGTCGGGCTAGATCACCGCCTGGTACGGCAACTGCTCCGCCCACAACCGTAAGGCTCTCCAGAGGGTAGTGAGGTCTGCACAACGCATCACCGGGGGGGCAAACTACCTGCCCTCCAGGACACCTACACCACCTGATGTCACAGGAAGGCCATAAAGATCATCAAGGACAACAACCACCCGAGCCACTGCCTGTTCACCCCACTATCATCCAGAGGGCGAGGTCATTACAGGTGCATCAAAGAAGTGACCGAGAGACTGAAAAACAGCTTCTATCTCAAGGCTATCAGACTGTTACACAGCCACCACTAACATTGAGTGGCTGCTACCAACACACTGACTCAACTTCAGCCACTTTAATAAATGGAAATTGATGGAAAAAAATATCACTAGCCACTTTAAACAATGCTACTTAATATGTCTACATACCCTACATTACTCATCTCATATGTATATAGTGTACTCAATACCATCTACTGCATCTTGCCTATGCCGTTCTGTACCATCACTCATTCATTTATCTTTATGTACATGTTCTTTATCCCTTTACACTTGTGTGTATAAGTTTGTAGTTGTGGAATTGTTAGGTTAGCTTACTCGTTGGTCATTACTGCATTGTCGGAACTAGAAGCACAAGCATTTCGCTACCCTCGCATTAACATCTGCTAACCATGTATATGTGACAAATAAAATGTGTATATATACACAGTGTGTGCAAATGAGGTAGGATAAGGGAGGTAAGGCAATAAATGGGCCATAGTGGCAATTTTTTTAAAATAGCAATTAAAACACTGGAGTGATAGATGTGCAAGTAGATATACTGGGATATAAAGGAGCAAAATAAATAAATAACAGTACGGGGATGAGGTAGTTGGATGGGCTATGTACAGGTGCAGTAATCTGTGAGCTGCTCTGATAGCTGATGCTTAAAGATAGTGAGGGGGTTAGGAGTCTCCGGCGATTTTTGCAGTTAATTCCAGTCACTGGCAGCAGAGAACTGGAAGGAAAGGCAGCCAAACTAGGAATTGGCTTTGGGGGTGACCAGTGAAATATACCTGCTGGGGTGCGTACTACGGGTGGGTGCTGCTATGGTGACCAGTGAGCTGAGAAGTCTTTTCTCGGTAAAGCTATGCCTTATAGATGACCTGGAGCCAGTGGGTTTGGCGACAAATATGAAGCGAGGGCCAGCCAACAAGAGCATTGGGAGTAGTCGGTAGCAGTGGGGAGTAGTATACGGGGCTTTGGTGACAAAACAGATTGCACTGTGATAGACTGCATCCAATTTGCTGGGTAGAGCGTTGGAGGCTATTTTGTAAATTACGTCACCAAAGTCAGGGATTGGTAGGATAGTCAGTTTTACGAGGGTGTTTGGCAGCATGAGTGAAGGAGGCTTTGTTGCGAAATAGGAAGCCGATTCTAGTTATCATTTTGGACTGGAGATGCTTAATGTGAGTCTGGAAGTAGAGTTTATAGTCTAACCAGACACCTATGTATTTGTAGTTGTCCAAATATTCTATGACAGAACCGTCCAGAGTATTGATGCTGCACGGCAGGCAGGTGCGGGCAGCGATCGGTTGAAGAGCATGCATTTAGTTTTACTTGCATTTAAGAGCAGTTGGAGGCCACGGAAGGAGAGTTCGTCTGGAGGTTAGTTAACACAGTGTCCAAAGAAGGGCCAGAAGTATACAGAATGGTGTCGTCTGCGTAGAGGTGGATCAGAGAATCACCAGCAGCAAGAGCGACATCATTGATGTATACAGAGAAGAGAGTCTGAGAAGTAGTTGGTGAACCAGGCAAGGCAGTAATTTAAGAAACCAAGGCTGCTGAGACTGCCAATAAGAATGTTGTGATTGACAGAGTTGAAAGCCTTGGCCAGGTCGATGAATACAGCTTCACAGTATTGTCTCTTAACGATGGCGGTTACGATATCCTAAAGGACCTTGAGCGTGGCTGAGGTCAACCCATAACGAGCTCGGAAACCAGATTGCATAGCGGAGAAGGTACAGTGGGATTCGAAATGGTCGGTGATCTGTTCATTAACTTGGCTTTCGAAGACTTTAGAAAGTCAGGGTAGGATAGATATATGTCTGTAACAGTTTGGGTCTGGAGTGTCTCCCCCTTGGAAGAGAGGGATGACTGTGGCAGCTTTCCCATCTTAGGGGATCTCAGAAGATCTGAGAGGTTGAACAGGCTAGTAATAGGGGTTGCAACAATTTCGGCAGATCATTTTAGAAAGAGAGGATCCATATGGTCTAGCCCGGCTGATTTGTAGGGGTCCAGATTTTGCAGCTCTTTCAGAACATTAACTATCTGGATTTGGGTGAAGGATAAATGGGGGAGGCTTGGGCAAGTTGCAGTGAGGGGTGCAGGGCTGTTTTCGGGATAGGGGTAGCCAGGTGGAAAGCATGGCCAGCCGTAGAAAAATGCTTATTGAAATACTCAATTATCGTGGATTTATCGGTGGTGACAGTGTTTCCTAGCCTCAGTGTAGTGGGCAGCTGGGAGGAGGTGCTCTTATTCTCCATGGACTTTGCAGTGTCCCAGAACGTTTTGGAGTTTGTGCTATAGGATGAAAATTTCAGTTTGAAAAAGCTAGCCTTTGCTTTCCTAACTGCCTGTGTATTTTGGTTCCTGACTTCCCTGAAAAGTATCATATCGCAGGGGCTATTCGATGCTAATGCAGTACACCAAAGGATGTTTTATGCTGGTCAAGGGCAGTCAGGTCTGGAGTGGACCATGGGCTATATCTGTCCCTGGTTCTACATTTTTTGAAAGGGCCATGCTTATTAAAGATGGTGAGGAAAACACTTTAAGAACAATCAGGCATCCTCTACTGACTGAATGAGGTCAATATCCTTCCAGGACACCCGGGCCAGGTCGTTTAGAAAGGCCTACTCGCTGAAGTGTTTTAGGGAGCGTTTGACAGTGATGAGGGGTGGTCGTTTGACCGCAATTGTTTATGGTTCATTGAACAAGCATGGGAAACCGTGTTTAAACCCTTTACAATGAAGATCTGTGAAGTTATTTGGATTTTTAAAAATGATCTTTGACAGACAGGGTCTTTCAGCAACACAGACGCTCGTTGGCGCGCGCGAGCAGTGTGGGTGCAATAATTGAATAACACGGAATTCTACATTTATTTTGCGACGCTCAGCACGCGACGTGTCAGGTCTGGTCAGCCTGTTAGACCGCTGCGCCACCCGGGAGCGGTTTTGGAAGCGTACGGACCGGACCACCTTACCTTTCATATCAGCTATAAATAATTTTCAAAAAACAAAGAGGTTCATTTAAATTGATACACACCTAACGTTACATATGGTTAAGGAGTAACTGTAGGCTTCAAGAGTACAGATTGGGATACTTCATACGCCTCGCGAAAAATGTGCCCTCTCCAAGCCCCTGGATAGTAAGCGAACTGGCTACATTTGTCTTGAGTGAGCCTGCATTTGTCTCTCCATTGTTTACCAGGATATGGTACATGCATAAGCGATTGATAGCTCAGAAACACTGAACTAAAGCTAGCTAGGTTGATCAGCAGAATGCTGGCCAAATCATTTGTCGATGATGGTGCAAAATGTGATAGCAAGTTAGCAAACATCACTAGCTAGTTATCTTAACGTTACATTTAATAGTAGGACTACTCAGTTATTAAATGGGAATGCATAGCCACCTTTATCCAGGTCGCATAATATCAATTTAAAAAAGGGCCACCTTTTTTAGCTAGCTACTCTCCTTTTGCTCTCTCCTAGTACTGTAAGTTAGCAAGCTACTGCACTCTAGCTAACATTAACTAGCTGTCAAGAGCAAAACTAACATGTCTTTCCAAACATAGAACATTAATTGTTATTTTGTGAGCTAACCTGAACAGATGAGTGTGTTAATGCAACACTCACCGCAAAGTAGTTTATTTCTTGTAATGTAACATCACCGGGCACCGTTTTTATTTGCCTACAATCTGTTGTGGCGCAAACGTACACGCAGGACAGATGCCGCGTTCGATTTTAGTCGGAACTAGGAAGTTCCGTATTGCTATCTGGATAGGTGTACACGTGCCGCGTGTAACCAGTTAGCAAGTTGGATATTTCGAGTTCCGACGGGGACATGAATGCGTTAAGAAACTCGCATGTAAAAGTGTTTGACGGAACGGCTCGCTATGCATTATGGGTAGTGCCAACGTGATGCGTGCGCAGGTTGACATTTATTGGGATGAGTCTGGTCTTGGAGGATGCACTGAGAGAATTCCGCTAGATTGTCCAGCTGAAAATCCGGCTTTATTGTAAACATATGAAAACAAGTGTATTTGTCTTAAAATTAAGGTTATACACTCAGGTTAGCAGTGTGTTTAGTGGTTTAAAATAATATTTTCGTGACCACTCTGCAGAGCTGCCTCTGGAACAAGATTCGTGACAAAAACGCTAAACTGAAGCGTGAATGCATTCTCATCAGCACCACCTTAACACCAGCAAGAAATGGATGATTATTATGGATACCACAGCATATTGGAAAATAATGTCACTTTCATTCAATAACAGTCAGATATATACACTACTCCAAAAAATAAAGGGAACACTAAAATAACACATCCTAGATCTGAATGAAATATTCTTATTAAATACTTTTGTCTTTACATAGTTGAATGTGCTGACAACAAAATCACAAAAAATATCAATGGAAATCAAATTTATCAACCTTTGGAGGTCTGGATTTGGAGTCACACTCAAAATTAAAGTGGAAAACCACACTACAGGCTGATCCAACTTTGATGTAATGTCCTTAAAACAAGTCAAAATGAGGCTCAGTAGTGTGTGTGTCCTCCACGTGCCTGTATGACCTCCCTACAACGCCTGGGCATGCTCCTGATTAGGTGGCGGATGGTCTCCTGAGGGATCTCCTCCCAGACCTGGACTAAAGCATCCGCCAACTCCTGGACAGTCTGTGGTGCAACGTGGCGTTGGTGGATGGAGCGAGACATGATGTCCCAGATGTGCTCAATTGGATTCAGGTCTGGGGAACGGGCGGGCCAGTCCATAGCATCAATGCCTTCCTCTTGCAGGAACTGCTGACACACTCCAGCCACATGAGGTCTAGCATTGTCTTGCATTAGGAGGAACCCAGGGCCAACCGCACCAGCATATGGTCTCACAAGGGGTCTGAGGATCTCATCTCGGTACCTAATGGCAATCAGGCTACCTCTGGCGAGCACGTGGAGGGCTGTGCGGCCCCCCAAAGAAATGCCACCCCACACCATGACTGACCCACCGCCAAACCGGTCATGCTGGAGGATGTTGCAGGCAGCAGAACGTTCTCCACGGCGTCTCCAGACTGTCACGTGCTCAGTGTGAACCTACTTTCATCTGTGAAGAGCACATGGCGCCAGTGGTGAATTTGCCAATCTTGGTGTTCACTGGCAAATGCCAAATGTCCTGCACGGTATTGGGCTGTAAGCACAACCCCCACCTGTGGACATTGGGCCCTCATACCACCCTCATGGAGTCTGTTTCTGACCGTTTGAGCAGACACATGCACATTTGTGGCATGCTGGAGGTCATTTTGCAGGGCTCTGGCAGTGCTCCTCCTGCTCCTCCTTGCACAAAGGTGGAGGTAGCGGTCCTGCTGCTGGGTTGTTGCCCTCCTACGGCCTCCTCCACGTCTCCTGATGTACTGGCCTGTCTCCTGGTAGCACCTCCATGCTCTGAACACTACGCTGATAGACACAGCAAACATTCTTGCCACAGCTCACATTGATGTTCCATCCTGGATGAGCTGTACTACCTGAGCCACTTGTGTGGGTTGTAGACTTCGTCTCATGCTACCACTAGAGTGAAAGCACCCCCATCATTCAAAAGTGACCAAAACATCAGCCAGGAAGCATAGGAACTGAGAAGTGGTCTGTGGTCACCACCTGCAGAACCATTCCTTTATTGGGGGTGTCTTGCTAATTGCCTATAATTTCCACCTGTTGTCTATTCCATTTGCACAACAGCATATGAAATTTGTCAATCAGTGTTGCTTCCTAAATGGACAGTTTGATTTCACAGAAGTGTGATTGACTTGGAGTTACATTGTGTTGTTTAAGTGTTCCCTTTATTTTTTTGAGCAGTGTATATATATATATTTGTATTAGTTGAAAAGGTTGGCTTTTTATATATGTTAGTACCAGTCAAAGGTTTGGACGCACCTACTCAGTCAAGGGTTTCTTTATTTTTACCGTTTTCTACATTGTAGAATAATAGTGAAGACATCAAAACTATGAAATAACACGTAATCGTGTTGTAACCAAAAAGAATTTTACAAATCAAAATATATTTTTCAAATTAGCCACCCTTTGCCCTGATGACAGCTTCGCCCACTCTTGGCATTCTCTTGGCAACAAGCTTCATGCGGTAGTCCTGGAATGCATTTCAATTTACAGGCGTGCCTTGTTAGACGTTAATTTATGAAATTTCTTTCCTTAATGCGTTTGAGCCAATCAGTTGTGTTGTGACAAGGTAGGGGTGGTATAGAGAAGATAACCCTATTTGGTAAAAGACCATGTCCATATTTTGGCAAGAACAGTTCAAATAAGCAATGAGAAAATGACAGTCCATCATTACTTAAAACATGGCCAGTCAATCCGTAACATTAAGAACTTTGAAAGTTTCTTGAAGTGCAGTTGCAAAAACCATCAAATGCTATGATGAAACTGGCTCTCATGAGGACCGCCACAGGAAAGGAAGACCCAGAGTTACATCTGCTGCAGAGGATAAATTCTTTAGAGTTACCAGCCTCAGAAATTGCAGCCCAAATTAATGCTTCAGAGTTCAAGTAACAGACACATCAACTGTTCAGAAGAGACTGTGGGAATCAGGCCTTCATGGTTGAATTGCGGCAAAGAAACCACTACTAAAGGACACCAATAAGAAGATACTTGCTTGGGCCAAGAACACAAGCAATGGACATTAGACTAGTGGAAATCTGTCCTTGGTCTGATGAGTCCAAATTTGAGATTTTTGGTTCCAACTGTCTTGTCTTTGTGAGATGCAGAGTAGGTGAGTGGATTATCTCTGCATGTGTGGTTCACACCCTTAAGCATGGAGGAGGTGCTTTGCTGGTGACGCTGTGTTGGGTCATTAGGTTGGGTCACCTAAGGGCTATTTGACCAAGGAGTGATGCATCAGATGACTTGACCTCCACAATCACCCGACCTCAACCCAATTGAGATGGTTTGGGATGAGTTGGACCGCAGAGTGAAGGAAAAGCAGCCAACAAGTGCTCAGCATATGTGGGAACTCCTTCAAGACTGTTGGAAAATAATTCCAGGTGAAGCTGGTTGAGAGAATGCCAAGTGTGCAAAGCTGTCATCAAGTCAAAGGGTGGCTACTTTTAATAATCTGAATTATAAAATGTTTAACCATTTTTGTGCTACTACTTGATTCTGTGTGTTATTGGCTTCACTATTATTCTACAATTTAGACAATGGTAAAAATAAAGAAAAACCCTTGAATGAGTAGGTGTGTCCAAACTTTTGACTGGTACTGTTTATGTGAAATGTCTTGTGCAAGCATTTTCGGATATGTGTAAATTGAGCCGAATATATTGATAAAAGTCACCTTGTCCGAGAGAAATTTACAAGGTTATCAAAACGTCGCACCAGGCTAAGTCCACACGAAACAAATGTTTCTAAAATGTCCTACGGGAAAAATGAATGGTGGAAAAAAAATTGGAACCATTTCAATCCCCCCCACCAAACAGACATGGATTTATTGGAGACAGCTCGTGTTAAAGATATCCTACCTGCGACAACCCTAGCATATAATTCTGTAAATGCCAGTAAAAAATATATATTTTTAAATACACTGACCCTACGATATGTGGTTAGTTGATAAGTAAAATACCTATCCAGGCATTCTAAGATCTGGCATGCGTGAGCAACGCCTGGGCAGAGGAACGCACCCAATGCCTGCACCAGGGATGATCATGTTGTAGCAGAAAGTGAGTTAACCTGAAATAAGTATTAATAATCACATGTGAAGCCAGTTTCTCAACCCTCCCTAACTTTAAAACCCACTGTAATAACCCATGGAACTCCTCAATCAAATAAAAAAACACCCTTTCTTACATCAGCCGATGTCACAGTGCTATACAGAAACCCAGCCAAAAATCACTTTACTTTATTACTAAGCAAGAGCATGGTGAAACAGGCCGGCAGTTGGAGCAGCACTCAACGTGTGTATCAGTACTCAACGTGTGTATCAGTGTGCATTCCAATACAAATGGGTACTCAAGTGCTACACCACCTGGTGTTGTGTAATGATGTTAATACATCACCCTTTGAGATGCCAATATAACATCAAATAATCCCTTCTTTAGGATATACAACAAGACATTTCCTATGCTGTTCTATTGCATTAATGAACTCATTCTGAAATCACCTTCCTTTAACTGAAATGTTCTTTTACACTTGTACTCCACTGATCTAAACAAGTCAATGTAAACAAACATGACACATTTTATTTTCACATGCTTAGGTAACTAAGTATTTAAGTTGGGTCTTTTTCTTCTTCAGAGAGCAGTAGGGGTAGTGTTCATTCTCAGAGGTGGAAAAGCCACCAGCTGTTTCTGAGCGCAGACCGTTTCATTCATTACATTCTCTGTGGAACGTGCATGTTAGGCACGCCTCTTGAAGTGAACGTAACACCCTGCTACACTCAAACTTCCCGTGGAGTGGGGCAAGGATGACAGAGGCACAATATAGTACCGTTTGCAGGGAATTTAATTCCATCACACAGTAATTTGGGGAAAAGGGTCTGGACAGAACCAAAGGAAGTAAAAGTTGATGCCCCCCCCCCTCCTACCTAGCACCAACTGGCACAATAACCAAAATACTGTGGGATGGTCCACCCAGGTCTTATCTAGTGTGCATAGACAGTACATACGACGGGTATATGTATGCCCGCAGGCCTCTTTCCTAAACACTCCCTAGGTGCCTGCCGCCCTGGGAACAGAATACAAACTTAAAGTGAACAATTTCACAAATCAAAAACAAAGTCTTATGGCAAACAAACATCAGCAGGACCAGCTACAAAATACTTTACAAATTACATAGATCAATAACGACACACAGGACAGACGCTCTCGCTGAGCCGCAACCAATACAGGACATACCCAGCCGGTCTCGCTGAGCCGCAACCAATACAGGGACATACCCAGAAGCTCTCACCTCCTAACAAAAGGAACACTGGCTTTTAAAGCTGCAGAAAGAGTTGGTAATTGAAAACAGCTGTATCTCCTGACCAGAGGGCGGGGTCAGAGCTCCAATCATCAATGAGGCCGACCAGTCAGCTGCCTAGGACTTTGGGAAGCCATTTCCTGAAATACACACATACAAACCCACAACAACCCAGAAACTGGGGAACGTAACAGTGCACCACAGAAACACTTGGATAGCTAGAGAACAGCTTATCCTTTGCCAACGCAACTGGTAACTCACTTGTTGTTCCATCCCATCTAGCAAACATCTAATCAACATGTCTGCAAACCACTTTACTATCTCCCAACATGACCTTTTCGGAGACAAGCCCAGTCACGGTCTATGAATCCAGGAATCAATTTTGGCCCATGACTGACATTTCTGGTGAGGACAGGGACCCCCTCTCCAAAACTTCAGCCCTAGGTACGTTTGTCATGGTTCTCTTTCTTTCTGCATTCAACTTTACTTGTCAGGTTTGGATAGACTAGGTCCAGTGTGGAGCGTAGTCCACGACCTAATAACAACTCAGCAGGAGAAAGTCCTGTTGTGGATTGAGGTGTTACTCTGTAGCTGAACAGAACACATGACACTTTTGCTGCTATGTTCCCTTCTGCACTTGTCTTCATCATTTATTTGAATGTCTGTACTGCGTGTTCCACCAGTCTATTTGAAGATGAGTGATATGGAGCATATGTCAGATGCACAATATCATTGTTTCTGAAGAACTCTTGTGCTTCTGTACTCACGAAACAGGTCGCATTATCGCTCACCACTATCTCAGGTATCCCTTGGTTACTAAATCTCTGTCGCAGGCCATCTATAGGGGTGGTGGATGAAGCAGAACAAACCTGATACACATCCATCCATTTCGAATGTGCATCAATGATTATCAGGAACATTTCCCCCATGAATAGCCCTGCGTAATCTATGCACAATCTTCTTCAAGGTTTCTCTGGAAACTCCCAAGGGTGGAGCAGAGCAGTTGCTGGTGCCTTTCTGTGTTCCTGACATGTGTTACATGTCTTGACTCAAATCATGAAAAACATCCCCAGACCATTATTCCTCCTCCATCAAACTTTACAGTTGGCACTATACATTCGGGCAGGTAGCTTTCTCCTGGCATCCACCAAACCCAGATTTGTATGTAGGCCTGCCAGATGGTGAAGCAGGATTCATCACTCCAGAGAATGCGATTCCAATGCTCCAGAGTCCAATGGCGGTGAGCTTTACACCACTCCAGCCGCTTGGCATTGTGCATGGTGATCTTAGACTGGTACTGTAAGTGGCTGCTTGGCTATGAAACCTGACTAGTAGTTGTTGTGCTGACGATGCTTCCAGAGGCAGTTTGGTACTCGGTAGTGAGTGTTGCAACCGAGGACAGGCGATTTTTACACGCTACGCACTTCAACAATTGCCGGTCCCATTCTGTGAGATTGTGTGGCCTACCACTTTGTGGCTGAGCCATTACTGCTCCTAGACATTTCAACTTCACAGTAACAGCACTTACAGTTGACCGGGGAAGCTCTAACAGGGAAGAAAAAAATACAAACTGACTTGTTAGAAAGACGGTGCCAGGTTAAGAGTTCTCAACATAAACCCTATCGGTCTCTCAGCTCCATCTTGCATTCGGTGTGACAGAACTGCCCCTACCCCATAGGGTGACGCATCACACAAGAGAGTGAGGTCCTTCTCTCCATCATAGTGAACCAACACATCTGATGACTTCATCAGTTTCTTTGACTTTGCAAACAAAGCCTCCTGCTCTTTCCCCCACTGCCACGTCGTCTCTTTACACAGTAGTGTGTGAAGAGGTGCTGACACTGTTTACAAGATTGGCAAAAATATGTTTTAATAGTTTAGCAGTCGCAGGTAATATTTAACTCAGTCACATTTGTAGGACCAGGTATGTTCTGGATTGCTGGTTCCTTGTCATTGAGTGAATGGATACCTGTGGCATCACATTTATAGGAGAAGGCATTCTGAAATGCTTGTACCTTGTCATTGGGCGGATGGATACCCGTGGCATCACATTTATAGGAGAAGGTGCATTCTGAAATGCTTGTACCTTGTCATTGGGCGGATGGATACTCGTGGCATCCACTCATCGAACACTGCCTCATTCCCCATGAAGGTACACTTTCTCCACTTGCAATGGAAGCCTGAACCCTCCAATCTCTGTAGTACCTCAGTCAGCGTTCTCAGATGCCCCTGGTCACTCCTCCCTGTCACCAGGATGTCATCCAAGTAAATGGCAACATGTGGAATCCCTTGTAGTATGCCCTCGACGGTCCTCTGAAAAATAGCATGACTGATGGAGACATGGAAAGGTAAAAGTTTAAACATAAACAACCCCTTGTGTGTGTTTATTGTACAATACTTGTTAGATTCCTCATCCAGAGTGATCTGTTGACATGCATGGCTCATATTTAACTTTGTGAACTTCTGTCTACCAGCCAGATGTGTAAATAGATCCTTTATTTTTGGAATAGGGTACACCTCTAACTTGGATACTCTTGACAGTCAGTTTGTAATCCCCACAGATGCTCAAAGTATTTTCAGGTTTCAAAACAGGCACTATGGGAGATTCCCATTCTGAGAATTTGACTGGTTCCATACTGTCCTCTTTCAAGAGACGGCCAATCTCGGCTTCTACCTTTGGCTTCATGGCATAAGGCACAGGTCTTGGGTTTTAAAACCTTGGTGCGTCCTCCTTGTCTACATATATTTCAGCTGGGCGGCCTTTCAACGTTCCAAGTTCCTTTTTGAACACATTATCATGCTATGTCGACACTTCCAATGTCCACTGTTGACCCTCATCGATCTGATTTACTGTTCCCATTTCTAACTTTAGCTCTTTTATCCAGCCCCAACCTAGCAGGTTTGGACCATTGCCTGATACGACTACTACAGGTAGGGGAATCACGGTGTCTCTGTGCTGCACAGTTATATTAGCTGCACCTAATGTGTCTAGTCTCTCACCTGTGTACATTTTGAGATGCAGAGAACTAGTCTTTAAGGCCAGAACTTTTGCACTGTCCCACTACTCTGTTCGTTATGGTTACACTGCACCCTGTATCCACTTCAAACTTCACATCTGATTCATTGACTTTACATTATAATGGGATAGGATCTGCTTTTGGAAAAAAAGTGCACTCACATTCCATGTGATCACCTTTACATCTGTAAAATGGTTTCACTTGCTCACCTCATGTGCACACTTCCCTGCCCTGTCACATTAGCACTGTAGCACACCCTTGTCTCCATTGCTTGAGCAAAGACCAATGCTCTATCAACATTGTTAAGTTCAGCCTTCGATAATAACTTAACTTGGATCTGGTCATTATTTATGCCCCAACTAGCCTCTCTCTCAGCATTTCCTTAAGATTGTACCAATAATTACAACGTTGTGCCAGTTTACGCAACACAGCTACATAGTCCACAACACTCTCCTCTGCATTTCTGTTCCTTGATTTAAACTTAAACCGTAGCACACAGCTACATAGTCCACAACACTCTCCTCTGCATTTCTGTTCCTTGATTTAAACTTAAACCGTAGCACAATCTCACTCTGCTTCTGGTTGAAATGTGCTTTTAGCAGCTCCACCAGTTCCTTAAAGTGTTGATCTCCAGGGTTACCAGGACTCAGCAGATTTCTCATAAAACAGTAGGTTTGGCTTCTCACTGAACTCAACAGAATGGCTTTTTCTTGTCATCATCTTCTATTTAGTTTGCCTCAAAATAATTACCAAGTACTTCACAGTATTCCACCCACGATTGCGTATGATGATCAAAGGGAAATACCAATCATACTGTGGTAGCCATTTCTCTGTTAGCAGGTAGCTTCAGCTTTCTTCGAGAATTATTGGCAGACTACACTCATTGTGGCCATTTACTGAATACCTCAAAAACGAAATATGTTTTGGATGAACAAATTCATACTAATTAACCCCCCAACTCCCCCCCCCCCTCAAACCCCCGAGCTGACAAGGTACAAATCTGTCGTTCTGCCCCTGAACAGGCAGTTAACCCACTGTTCCCAGGCCGTCATTGAAAATAAGAATGTGTTCTTAACTGACTTGCCTGGTTAAATAAAGGTAAAATTAAAAAATAAAAACAAACACACCAAAGTCCCGCAAAAACTGTACTATTCAGATCCCTACACAGGCTCAGGAACCTGGGAGGGGTAACTTCTTCATTCAGTACTCCCTGTAACACTTCGGCTGTAAAGTCCTGGAGATTCAGAAAGCTATTTTCCGCCTTCACAGTGATATCGAGCTACTTAGATGTTTTATTAGTTTGGCTAGCGTAATTGATCTCTTATAAAACGCAACAAAGTCCACTTTCTTCACTATTAGTGTGTTGGGATTCTTCTCCTGCATGGCTTCACTGCAGACTGTGGGACATCCACTATCATCTCATCAAAACTCACTCCTTCAGCTATTTTCACTGCATTCACATTGAAACCTGCTGGGTGGCCCTGCTCCTAGTTACTGCGAACTCTATTTGTACAGGGCACTCCGGAAATGTGATTCCCATCACAATTACAACAACATGCTT
This sequence comes from Oncorhynchus gorbuscha, assembly GCF_021184085.1. Taxonomy (NCBI): domain Eukaryota; kingdom Metazoa; phylum Chordata; class Actinopteri; order Salmoniformes; family Salmonidae; genus Oncorhynchus; species Oncorhynchus gorbuscha. Next base: position 99,639 of record NW_025745195.1, read on the forward strand.
CATCTGACATGCTTCATCTGACTCTTCAACTACTAGATATTTATTAATTAGACAAACACTTGCCACGTGTCCAAACTTTTTACAATTCTAACACTGCAGCGGCTTCTGTACATATCTCTGCATATTTCACCTACCCAAGTTTTGCATTAGTTGGGAGAACCACTTCACCAAACAACAGTAAAACCGATAGAATAAAAGAAGGAGCAAAGTCTGTCATTCGATTCAAGCAACGTGTGTCTACCACTCCTGGAATATTATCCCTTAACCACACAGCCTCTATGTCCAACGAGACACCAGATGACATCTTTAACCCAGTGCCCTACTCTGAAAATCATAGCTTTCCACATCATACGTCAACATCT
>NW_025745196.1:0-42673 GCF_021184085.1 Oncorhynchus gorbuscha
TCCCTAACCCCTCTCTTTGCACTCCCTAACACCTCTTTACCCTCCCTAACCCCTCTCTTTACCCTCCCTAACCCCTCTCTTTACCCTCCCTAACCCCTCACTCCACCCTCCCTAACCCCTCACTCCACCCTCCCTAACCCCTCACTCCACCCTCCCTAACCCCTCTCTCCACCCTCCCTAACCCCTCACTCCACCATCTCTTTACCCTCCTTAACCCCTCTTTACCCTCCCTAACCCCTCTCGTTACCCTCCCTAACCCCTCTCTACCCTCCCTAACCCCTCTCTTTGCCCTCCCGAACCCCTCTTTACACTCCCTAACCCCACTCTTTACACTCCCTAACCCCACTCTTTACCCTCCCTAACCCCTCACTCCACCCTCCCTAACCCATCTCTTTACCCTCCCAAACCCATCTCTTTACCCTCGCTAACCCCTCTCTTTGCACTCCCTAACCCCACTCTTCACCCTCCCTAACCCCACTCTTTACCCTCCCTAACCCCTCACTCCACCCTCCCTAACCCATCTCTTTACACTCCCTAACCCCTCACTCCACCCTCCCTAACCCATCTCTTTACACTCCCTAACCCCTCTCTCTACCCTCCCTAACCCCTCTCTCTACCCTCCCTAACCCCCTCTCTCTACCCTCCCCAACCCATCTCTTTACCCTCCCCAACCCCTCTCTCTACCCTCCCCAACCCCTCTCTTTACCCTCCCTAACCCCTCTCTTTACCCTCCCTAACCACTATCTTTACCCTCCCTAACCACTCTCTCTACCCTCCCTAACCCCTCTCTCCGCCCTCCCTAACCCATCTCTTATCCTCCCTAACCCCTCTCTCTACCCTCCCTAACCCCTCTCTCTACCCTCCCTAACCCCTCTCTTTGCCCTCCCTAACCACACTCTTTACCCTCCCTAACCACACTCTTTACCCTCCCTAACCCCTCTCTTATCCTCCCTAACCCCTCTCTCCGCCCTCCCTTACCCCTCTCTCTGCCCTCCCTAACCCCTCTCTCTGCCCTCCCTAACCCCTCTTTACCCTCCCTAACGCCACTCTTTACCCTCCCTAAACCCACTCTTTACCCTCCCTAACCCCACCCTTTACCCTCCCTAACCCCTCAATCCACCCCCCTTAACCCATCTCTTTACCCTCCCTAACCCCTCACTCCACCCTCACTAACCCCTCTCTTTACCCTCCCCAACCCCTCTTTACCCTCCCCAACCCCTCTCTTTACCCTCCCCAACCCCTCTCTACCCTCCCCAACCCGTCTCTATCCTCCCCAACACCTCTCTACCCTCCCTAACCACTCTCTCTACCCTCCCTAACCCCTCTCTATACCCTCCCTAACCCCTCACTCCACCCTCCCTAACCCTCACTCCACCCTCCCTAACCCCTCACTCCACCCTCCCTTACCCCTCTTGTTAACCTCCCTAACCCCTCTCTTATCCTCGCTAACCCCTCTCTTTACCCTCCCTAACCCCTCTCTCCGCCCTCCCTAACCCATCTCTTATCCTCCCTAACCCCTCTCTCTACCCTCCCTAACCCCTCTCTCTACCCTCCCTAACCCCTCTCTTTGCACTCCCTAACACCTCTTTACCCTCCCTAACCCCTCTCTTTACCCTCCCTAACCCCTCTCTTTACCCTCCCTAACCCCTCACTCCACCCTCCCTAACCCCTCACTCCACCCTCCCTAACCCCTCTCTCCACCCTCCCTAACCCCTCACTCCACCATCTCTTTACCCTCCCTAACCCCTCTCGTTACCCTCCCTAACCCCTCTCTACCCTCCCCCAACCCCTCTCTTTGCCCTCCCAAACCCCTCTCTTTGCCCTCCCTAACCCCACTGTTTACACTCCCTAACCCCACTCTTTACCCTCCCTAACCCCTCACTCCACCCTCCCTAACCCATCTCTTTACCCTCCCAAACCCATCTCTTTACCCTCGCTAACCCCTCTCTTTGCACTCCCTAACCCCACTCTTTACCCTCCCTAACCCCACTCTTTACGCTCCCTAACCCCTCGCTCCACCCTCCCTAACCCATCTCTTTACACTCCCTAACCCCTCACTCCACCCTCCCTAACCCCTCACTCCACCCTCCCTAACCCCTCTCTCTACCCTCCCTAACCCCTCTCTCTACCCTCCCCAACCCCTCTCTCTACCCTCCCCAACCCCTCTCTTTACCCTCCCTAACACTCTCTTTACCTACCTAACCACTCTCTTTGCCCTCCCTAACCACTCTCTCTACCCTCCCTAACCCCTCTCTCCGTCCTCCCTAACCCATCTCTTATCCTCCCTAACCCCTCTCTCTACCCTCCCTAACCCCTCTCTCTACCTTCCCTAACCCCTCTCTTTGCCCTCCCTAACCCCTCTCTTTGCCCTCCCTAACCACACTCTTTACCCTCCCTAACCCCTCTCTTATCCTCCCTAACCCCTCTCTCTGCCCTCCCTAACCCCTCTCTCTGCCCTCCCTAACCCCTCTTTACCCTCCCTAACGCCACTCTTTACCCTCCCTAACTCCACTCTTTACCCTCCCTAACCCCACTCTTTACCATCCCTAACCCCACTCTTTACCCTCCCTAACCCCTCAATCCACCCTCACTAACCCCTCTGTTTACCCTCCCCAACCCCTCTCTTTACCCTCCCCAACCCCTCTCCACCCTCCCCAACCCCTCTCTACCCTCCCCAATACCTCTCTCTACCCTCCCCAACCCCTCTCTTTACCCTCCCTAACCCCTCACTCCACCCTCCCTAACCCATCTCTTTACCCTCCCTAACCCCTCTCTTACCCTCGCTAACCCCTCTCTTACCCTCCCTAACCCCTCTCTTTACAATCCCTAACCCCTCTCTTTACAATCCCTAACCCCTCTCTTACCCTCCCTAACTCCTCTCTTACCCTCCCTAACCCCTCTCTTTAGAATCCCTAACCCCTCTCTTACCCTCCCTAACCCCTCTCTTACCCTCCCTAACCCCTTTCTTACCCTCCCTAACCCCTCTCTCCACCCTCCCTAACCCCTCTCTTACCCTCCCTCACCAGTCTTTACAATCCCTAAACCTTCTTACCCTCCCCAACCCCTCTCTCCGCCCTCCCTAACCCCTCTCTTATCCTCCCTAACCCCTCTTTACCCTCCCTAACCACTCTCTTTACCCTCCCCAACCCCTCTCTTTACCCTCCCCAACCCCTCTCTTTACCCTCCCCAACCTCTCTCTCCACCCTCCCTAACCCTTCACTCCGCCCTCCCTAACCCCTCTCTCCGCCCTCCCTAACCCTCTCTTTACCCTCCCTAACCCCACTCTTTACCCTCCCTAACCCCACTCTTTACCCTCCCTAACCCAACTCTTTACCCTCCCTAAACCCTCACAACACCCTCCCTAACCCCTCTCTTTACCCTCCCTAACCCTTCTCTTCACCCTCCCTAACCCCTCTCCTTACCCTCCATAACCCCTCTCTTTACCCTCCCTAACCCCTCTCTTCACCTTCTCTAACCCATCTCTTTACCCTCCCTAACCCCTCTCTTTACCCTCCCTAACCCCTCTCTCTGCCCTCCCTAACCCCTCTCTCTGCCCTCCCTAACCCCTCTTTACCCTCCCTAACGCCACTCTTTACCCTCCCTAACTCCACTCTTTACCCTCCCTAACCCCACTCTTTACCATCCCTAACCCCACTCTTTACCCTCCCTAACCACTCAATCCACCCTCACTAACCCCTCTGTTTACCCTCCCCAACCCCTCTCTTTACCCTCCCCAACCCCTCTCCACCCTCCCCAACCCCTCTCTACCCTCCCCAATACCTCTCTCTACCCTCCCCAACCCCTCTCTTTACCCTCCCTAACCCCTCTCTTACCCTCCCTAACCCCTCACTCCACCCTCCCTAACCCATCTCTTTACCCTCCCTAACCCCTCTCTTACCCTCGCTAACCCCTCTCTTACCCTCCCTAACCCCTCTCTTTACAATCCCTAACCCCATCTCTTTACAATCCCTAACCCCTCTCTTACCCTCCCTAACTCCTCTCTTACCCTCCCTAACCCCTCTCTTTAGAATCCCTAACCCCTCTCTTACCCTCCCTAACCCCTCTCTTACCCTCCCTAACCCCTTTCTTACCCTCCCTAACCCCTCTCTCCACCCTCCCTAACCCCTCTCTTACCCTCCCTCACCAGTCTTTACAATCCCTAAACCTTCTTACCCTCCCCAACCCCTCTCTCCGCCCTCCCTAACCCCTCTCTTATCCTCCCTAACCCCTCTTTACCCTCCCTAACCCCTCTCTTTACCCTCCCCAACCCCTCTCTTTACCCTCCCCAACCCCTCTCTTTACCCTCCCCAAACTCTCTCTCCACCCTCCCTAACCCTTCACTCCGCCCTCCCTAACCCCTCTCTCCGCCCTCCCTAACCCCTCTCTTTACCCTCCCTAACCCCACTCTTTACCCTCCCTAACCCCACTCTTTACCCTCCCTAACCCAACTCTTTACCCTCCCTAAACCCTCACAACACCCTCCCTAACCCCTCTCTTTACCCTCCCTAACCCTTCTCTTCACCCTCCCTAACCCATCTCTTTACCCTCCCTAACCCCTCTCTTTACCCTCCCTAACCCCTCTCTTATCCTCCCTAACCCCTCTCTCTACCCTCCCTAACCCCTCTCTCTACCCTCCCTTACCCCTCTCTCTACCCTCCCTAACCCCTCTCTCTACCCTCCCTAACCCCTCTCTTTGCCCTCCCTAACCCCTTTTTACCCTCCCTAACCCCACTCTTTACCCTCCCCAACCTCTCTCTCCACCCTCCCTAACCCCTCTCTTCGCCCTCCCTAACCCCTCTCTCCGTCCTCCCTAACCCCACTCTCCGCCCTCCCTAACCCCACTCTTTACCCTCCCTAACCCCACTCTTTACCCTCCCTAACCACACTCTTTACCCTCCCTAACCCCACTCTCTACCCTCCCTAACCCCTCTCTCTACCCTCCCTAACCCCTCTCTCTACCTTCCCTAACCCCTCTCTTTGCCCTCCCTAACCCCTCTCTTTGCCCTCCCTAACCACACTCTTTACCCTCCCTAACCCCTCTCTTATCCTCCCTAACCCCTCTCTCTGCCCTCCCTAACCCCTCTCTCTGCCCTCCCTAACCCCTCTTTACCCTCCCTAACGCCACTCTTTACCCTCCCTAACTCCACTCTTTACCCTCCCTAACCCCACTCTTTACCATCCCTAACCCCACTCTTTACCCTCCCTAACCCCTCAATCCACCTCACTAACCCCTCTGTTTACCCTCCCCAACCCCTCTCTTTACCCTCCCCAACCCCTCTCCACCCTCCCCAACCCCTCTCTACCCTCCCCAATACCTCTCTCTACCCTCCCCAACCCCTCTCTTTACCCTCCCTAACCCCTCTCTTACCCTCCCTAACCCCTCACTCCACCCTCCCTAACCCATCTCTTTACCCTCCCTAACCCCTCTCTTACCCTCGCTAACCCCTCTCTTATCCTCCCTATCCCCTCTCTTTACAATCCCTAACCCCTCTCTTTACAATCCCTAACCCTTCTCTTACCCTCCCTAACTCCTCTCTTACCCTCCCTAACCCCTTTCTTACCCTCCCTAACCCCTCTCTCCACCCTCCCTAACCCCTCTCTTATCCTCCCTAACCCCTCTTTACCCTCCCTAACCCCTCTCTTTACCCTCCCCAACCCCTCTCTTTACCCTCCCCAACCCCTCTCTTTACCCTCCCCAACCTCTCTCTCCACCCTCCCTAACCCTTCACTCCGCCCTCCCTAACCCCTCTCTCCGCCCTCCCTAACCCCTCTCTTTACCCTCCCTAACCCCACTCTTTACCCTCCCTAACCCCACTCTTTACCCTCCCTAACCCAACTCTTTACCCTCCCTAAACCCTCACAACACCCTCCCTAACCCCTCTCTTTACCCTCCCTAACCCTTCTCTTCACCCTCCCTAACCCCTCTCCTTACCCTCCATAACCCCTCTCTTTACCCTCCCTAACCCCTCTCTTCACCTTCTCTAACCCATCTCTTTACCCTCCCTAACCCCTCTCTTTACCCTCCCTAACCCCTCTCTTATCCTCCCTAACCCCTCTCTCTACCCTCCCTAACCCCTCTCTCTACCCTCCCTTACCCCTCTCTCTACCCTCCCTAACCCCTCTCTCTACCCTCCCTAACCCCTCTCTTTGCCCTCCCTAACCCCTTTTTACCCTCCCTAACCCCACTCTTTACCCTCCCCAACCTCTCTCTCCACCCTCCCTAACCCCTCTCTTCGCCCTCCCTAACCCCTCTCTCCGTCCTCCCTAACCCCACTCTCCGCCCTCCCTAAACCCACTCTTTACCCTCCCTAACCCCACTCTTTACCCTCCCTAACCCCACTCTTTACCCTCCCTAACCCCACTCTTTACCCTCCCTAACCCCACTCTCTACCCTCCCTAACCCCTCTCTCTACCCTCCCTAACCCCACTCTTTACCATCCCTAACCCCACTCTTTACCCTCCCTAACCCCTCAATCCACCCTCACTAACCCCTCTGTTTACCCTCCCCAACCCCTCTCTTTACCCTCCCCAACCTCTCTCTACCCTCCCCAACCCCTCTCTACCCTCCCCAATACCTCTCTCTACCCTCCCCAACCCCTCTCTTTACCCTCCCTAACCCCTCTCTTACCCTCCCTAACCCCTCACTCCACCCTCCCTAACCCATCTCTTTACCCTCCCTAACCCCTCTCTTACCCTCGCTAACCCCTCTCTTACCCTCCCTAACCCCTCTCTTTACAATCCCTAACCCATCTCTTTACCCTCCCTAACCCCTCTCGTTAACCTCCCTAACCCCTCTCTTATCCTCGCTAACCCCTCTCTTTACCCTCCCTAACCCCTCTCTCCGCCCTCCCTAACCCATCTCTTATCCTCCCTAACCCCTCTCTCTACCCTCCCTAACCCCTCTCTCTACCCTCCCTAACCCCTCTCTTTGCACTCCCTAACCCCTCTTTACCCTCCCTAACCCCTCTCTTTACCCTCCCTAACCCCTCACTCCACCCCCTAACCCCCACTCCACCCTCCCTAACCCCTCTCTCCACCCTCCCTAACCCCTCACTCCACCATCTCTTTACCCTCCCTAACCCCTCTCGTTACCCTCCCTAACCCCTCTCTACCCTCCCTAACCCCTCTCTTTGCCCTCCCGAACCGCTCTTTACACTCCCTAACCCCACTCTTTACACTCCCTAACCCCACTCTTTACCCTCCCTAACCCCTCACTCCACCCTCGCTAACCCTTCTCTTACCCTCCCAAACCCATCTCTTTACCCTTGCTAACCCGTCTCTTTGCACTCCCTAACCCCACTCTTTACCCTCCCTAACCCCACTCTTTACCCTCCCTAACCCCTCACTCTACCCTCCCTAACCCCTCTCTCTACCCTCCCCAACCCATCTCTCTACCCTCCCCAACCCCTCTCTCTACCCTCCCCAACCCCTCTCTTACCCTCCCTAACACTCTCTTTACCTACCTAACCACTCTCTTTACCCTCCTTAACCACTCTCTCTACCCTCCCTAACCCCTCTCTCCGCCCTCCCTAACCCATCTCTTATCCTCCCTAACCCCTCTCTCTACCCTCCCTAACCCCTCTCTCTACCCTCCCTAACCCCTCTCTTTGCCCTCCCTAACCCCTCTCTTTGCCCTCCCTAACCACACTCTTTACCCTCCCTAACCCCTCTCTTATCCTCCCTAACCCCTCTCTCCGCCCTCCCTTACCCCTCTCTTATCCTCCCTAACCCCTCTCTCTACCCTCCCTAACCCCTCTCTCTACCCTCCCTAACCCCTCTCTTTGCCCTCCCTAACCCCTCTCTTTGCCCTCCCTAACCACACTCTTTACCCTCCCTAACCCCTCTCTTATCCTTCCTAACCCCTCTCTCCGCCCTCCCTTACCCATTTACCATTTACATTTAAGTCATTTAGCAGACGCTCTTATCCAGAACCCCTCAATCCACCCTCCCTAACCCATCTCTTTACCCTCCCTAACCCCTCACTCCACCCTCACTAACCCCTCTCTTTACCCTCCCCAACCCCTCTCTTTACCCTCCCCAACCCCTCTCTACCCTCCCCAACCCCTCTCTACCCTCCCCAATACCTCTATCTACCCTCCCCAATCCCTCTCTTTACCCTCCCTAACCCTCTCTCTACCCTCCCTAACCCCTCTCTATACCCTCCCTAACCCCTCACTCCACCCTCCCTAACCCCTCACTCCACCCTCCCCAACCCCTCTCTCTACCCTCCCCAACCCTTCTTTTTACCCTCCCTAACCCCTCTCTTTACCCTCCCTAACCCCTCTCTTAACCTCCCTCACCCCTCACTCCACCCTCCCTAACCCATCTCTTTACCCTCCCTAACCCCTCTCTTACCCTCGCTAACCCCTCTCTTACCCTCCCTAACCCCTCTCTTTACAATCCCTAACCCCTCTCTTTACAATCCCTAACCCCTCTCTTACCCTCCCTAACTCCTCTCTTACCCTCCCTAACCCCTCTCTCCACCCTCCCTAACCCCTCTCTTACCCTCCCCCACCAGTCTTTACAATCCCTAAACCTTCTTACCCTCCCCAACCCCTCTCTCCGCCCTCCCTAACCCCTCTCTTATCCTCCCTAACCCCTCTTTACCCTCCCTAACCCCTCTCTTTACCCTCCCCAACCCCTCTCTTTACCCTCCCCAACCCCTCTCTTTACCCTCCCCAACCCATCTCTCTACCCTCCCCAACCCCTCTCTCTACCCTCCCCAACCCCTCTCTTTACCCTCCCTAACACTCTCTTTACCTACCTAACCACTCTCTTTACCCTCCCTAACCACTCTCTCTACCCTCCCTAACCCCTCTCTCTGCCCTCCCTAACCCATCTCTTATCCTCCCTAACCCCTCTCTCTACCCTCCCTAACCCCTCTCTCTACCCTCCCTAACCCCTCTCTTTTCCCTCCCTAACCCCTCTCTTTTCCCTCCCTAACCACACTCTTTACCCTCCCTAACCCCTCTCTTATCCTCCCTAACCCCTCTCTCCGCCCTCCCTTACCCCTCTCTTATCCTCCCTAACCCCTCTCTCTACCCTCCCTAACCCCTCTCTCTACCCTCCCTAACCCCTCTCTTTGCCCTCCCTAACCCCTCTCTTTGCCCTCCCTAACCACACTCTTTACCCTCCCTAACCCCTCTCTTATCCTCCCTAACCCCTCTCTCCGCCCTCCCTTACCCCTCTCTTATCCTCCCTAACCCCCTCTCTGCCCTCCCTAACCCCTCTCTCTGCCCTCCCTAACCCCTCTCTCTGCCCTCCCTAACCCCTCTTTACCCTCCCTAACGCCACTCTTTACACTCCCTAACCCCACTCTTTACCCTCCCTAACCCCACTCTTTACCATCCCTAACCCCACTCTTTACCCTCCCTAACCCCTCAATCCACCCTCCCTAACCCATCTCTTTACCCTCCCTAACCCCTCACTCCACCCTCACTAACCCCTCTCTTTACCCTCCCCAACCCCTCTCTACCCTCCCCAACCCCTCTCTACCCTCCCCAATACCTCTCTCTACCCTCCCCAACCCCTCTCTTTACCCTCCCTAACCCTCTCTTTACCCTCCCTAACCACTCTCTCTACCCTCCCTAACCCCTCTCTATACCCTCCCTAACCCCTCACTCCACCCTCCCTAACCCCTCACTCCACCCTCCCCAACCCCTCTCTCTACCCTCCCCAACCCTTCTTTTACCCTCCCTAACCCCTCTCTTTACCCTCCCTAACCCCTCTCTTACCCTCCCTAACCCCTCACTCCACCCTCCCTAACCCATCTCTTTACCCTCCCTAACCCCTCTCTTACCCTCGCTAACCCCTCTCTTACCCTCCCCAACCCCTCTCTTTACAATCCCTAACCCCTCTCTTTACAATCCCTAACCCCTCTCTTACCCTCCCTAACTCCTCTCTTACCCTCCCTAACCCCTCTCTCCGCCCTCCCTAACCCCTCTCTTATCCTCCCTAACCCCTCTTTACCCTCCTTAACCCCTCTCTTTACCCTCCCCAACCCCTCTCTTTACCCTCCCCAACCCCTCTCTTTACCCTCCCCAACCTCTCTCTCCACCCTCCCTAACCCTTCACTCCGCCCTCCCTAACCCCTCTCTCCGCCCTCCCTAACCCATCTCTTTAAACTCCCTAAACCCTCTCTCTACCCTCCCTAACCCTTCACTCCGCCCTCCCTAACCCCTCTCTCTACCCTCCCTAACCTCTCTCTCCGCCCTCCCTAACCCATCTCTTTACACTCCCTAAACCCTCTCTCTACCCTCCCCAACCTCTCTCTCCGCCCTCCCTAACCCTTCTCTCCGCCCTCCCTAACCCCTCTCTCCGCCCTCCCTAACCCCCTCTTTACCCTCCCTAACCCCTCTCTCTACCCTCCCTAACCCCTCTCTCTACCCTCCCCAACCCCTCTTTCTACCCTCCCTAACCCCTCTCTCTACCCTCCCCAACCCCTCTCTCTACCCTCCACAACCCCTCTCTCTACCCTCCCTAACCCCCCTCTTTTACCCTCCCTAACCCCTCTCTCTACCCTCCCTAACCCCTCTCTCTACCCTCCCCAACCCCTCTTTCTACCCTCCCTAACCCCTCTCTCTACCCTCCCCAACCCCTCTCTCTACCCTCCACAACCCCTCTCTCTACCCTCCCTAACCCCCCTCTTTACCCTCCCTAACACTCTCTTTACCTACCTAACCCCTCTCTTTACCCTCCCTAACCACTCTCTCTACCCTCCCTAACCCCTCACTCCACGCTCCCTAACCCCTCACTCCACGCTCCCTAACCAATCTCTATCCTCCCTAACCCCTCTCTTTACCCTCCCTAACCCCTCTCTTTATCCTCCCTAACCCCTCTCTCTACCCTCCCTAACCCCTCTCTCTACCCTCCCTAACCCCTCTCTTTGCCCTCCCGAACCCCGTTTTACCCTCCCTAACCACACTCTTTACCCTCCCTAACCCCTCTCTTATCCTCCCTAACTCCTCTCTCCCCCTCCCTTACCCCTCTATCCTCCCTAACCCCTCTCTCTGCCCTCCCTAACCCCTCTCTCTGCCCTCCCTAACCCCTCTTTACCCTCCCTAACGCCACTCTTTACCCTCCCTAACCCCACTCTTTACCATCCCTAACCCCTCTCTTATCCTCCCTAACCCCTCTCTTATCCTCCCTAACCCCTCTATCTACCCTCCCCAACCCCTCTCTTTACCCTCCCTAACCACTCTCTTTACACTCCCTAACCACTCTCTCTACCCTCCCTAACCCCTCACTCCACCCTCCCTAACCCCTCACTCCACCCACCCTAACCCCTCACTCCACCCTCCCCAACCCCTCTCTGTACCCTCCCCAACCCCTCTCTTTACCCTCCCCAACCCCTCTCTTTACCCTCCCCAACCTCTCTCTCCACCCTCCCTAACCCCTCTCTTACCCTCCCTCACCAGTCTTTACAATCCCTAAACCTTCTTACCCTCCCCAACCCCTCTCTCCGCCCTCCCTAACCCCTCTCTTTACCCTCCCTAACCCCTCTCTCTACCCTCCCCAAGCCCTCTCTCTACCCTCCCCAACCCCTCTCTCTACCCTCCCTAACCCCCTCTTTACCCTCCCTAACACTCTCTTTACCTACCTAACCCCTCTCTTTACCCTCCCTAACCACTCTCTCTACCCTCCCTAACCCCTCACTCCACGCTCCCTAACCCCTCACTCCATGCTCCCTAACCCATCTCTACCGTCCCTAACCCCTCAATCCACCCTCCCTAACCCATCTCTTTACCCTCCCTAACCCCTCACTCCACCCTCACTAACCCCTCTCTTTACCCTCCCTAACCCCTCTCTCCGCCCTCCCTAACCCATCTCTTATCCTCCCTAACCCCTCTCTTTACCCTCCCTAACCCCTCTCTTTACCCTCCCTAACCCCTCACTCCACCCTCCCTAACACCTCACTCCACCCTCCCTAACCCCTCTCGTTAACCTCCCTAACCCCTCTCTTATCCTCGCTAACCCCTCTCTTTACCCTCCCTAACCCCTCTCTCCGCCCTCCCTAACCCATCTCTTATCCTCCCTAACCCATCTCTTTACCCTCCCTAACCCCTCACTCCACCCTCACTAACCCCTCTCTTTACCCTCCCTAACCCCTCTCTCCGCCCTCCCTAACCCATCTCTTATCCTCCCTAACCCCTCTCGTTAACCTCCCTAACCCCTCTCTTTACCATCCCTAACCCCACTCTTTACCCTCCCTAACCCCTCAATCCACCCTCCCTAACCCATCTCTTTACCCTCCCTAACCCCTCACTCCACCCTCCCTAACCCATCTCTTTACCCTCCCTAACCCCTCTCTTACCCTCGCTAACCCCTCTCTTACCCTCTCTAACCCCACTCTTTACACACCCTAACCCCGCTCTCTACCCTCCCTAACCCCTCTCTTTACAATCCCTAACCCCTCTCTTTACCCTCCCTAACCCCTCTCTCCGCCCTCCCTAACCCATCTCTTATCCTCCCTAACCCCTCTCTTTACCCTCCCTAACCCCTCTCTTTACCCTCCCTAACCCCTCACTCCACCCTCCCTAACCCCTCACTCCACCCTCCCTCACCCATCTCTTTACCCTCCCTAACCCCTCTCGTTAACCTCCCTAACCCCTCTCTTTACCATCCCTAACCCCACTCTTTACCCTCCCTAACCCCTCAATCCACCCTCCCTAACCCATCTCTTTACCCTCCCTAACCCCTCACTCCACCCTCACTAACCCCTCTCTTTACCCTCCCCAACCCCTCTCTTTACCCTCCCCAACCCCTCTCTACCCTCCCCAATACCTCTCTCTACCCTCCCCAACCCCTCTCTTTACCCTCCCTAACCCTCTCTTTACCCTCCCTAACCACTCTCTCTACCCTCCCAAACCCCTCTATACAATCCCTAACCCCTCACTCCACCCTCCCTAACCCCTCACTCCACCCTCCCCAACCCCTCTCTCTACCCTCCCCAACCCTTCTTTTTACCCTCCCTAACCCCTCTCTTTACCCTCCCTAACCCCTCTCTTACCCTCCCTAACCCCTCACTCCACCCTCCCTAACCCATCTCTTTACCCTCCCTAACCCCTCTCTTACCCTCGCTAACCCCTCTCTTACCCTCTCTAACCCCACTCTTTACACACCCTAACCCCGCTCTCTACCCTCCCCAACCCCTCTCTTTACAATCCCTAACCCCTCTCTTTACAATCCCTAACCCCTCTCTTACCCTCCCTAACTCCTCTCTTACCCTCCCTAACCCCTCTCTCCGCCCTCCCTAACCCCTCTCGTATCCTCCCTAACCCCTCTTTACCCTCCTTAACCCCTCTCTTTACCCTCCCCAACCCCTCTCTTTACCCTCCCCAACCCCTCTCTTTACCCTCCCCAACCTCTCTCTCCACCCTCCCTAACCCTTCCTCCGCCCTCCCTAACCCCTCTCTCCGCCCTCCCTAACCCATCTCTTTACACTCCCTAAACCCTCTCTCTACCCTCCCTAACCCTTCACTCCGCCCTCCCTAACCCCTCTCTCTACCCTCCCTAACCTCTCTCTCCGCCCTCCCTAACCCATCTCTTTACACTCCCTAAACCCTCTCTCTACCCTCCCCAACCTCTCTCTCCGCCCTCCCTAACCCTTCTCTCCGCCCTCCCTAACCCCTCTCTCCGCCCTCCCTAACCCCCTCTTTACCCTCCCTAACCCCTCTCTCTACCCTCCCTAACCCCTCTCTCTACCCTCCCCAACCCCTCTTTCTACCCTCCCTAACCCCTCTCTCTACCCTCCCCAACCCCTCTCTCTACCCTCCACAACCCCTCTCTCTACCCTCCCTAACCCCCTCTTTACCCTCCCTAACACTCTCTTTACCTACCTAACCCCTCTCTTTACCCTCCCTAACCACTCTCTCTACCCTCCCTAACCCCTCACTCCACGCTCCCTAACCCCTCACTCCACGCTCCCTAACCCCTCTCTACCCTCCCTAACCCCTCTCTTTACCCTCCCTAACCCCTCTCTTTACCCTCCCTAACCCCTCTCTCTACCCTCCCTAACCCCTCTCTCTACCCTCCCTAACCCCTCTCTTTGCCCTCCCGAACCCCGTTTTACCCTCCCTAACCACACTCTTTACCCTCCCTAACCCCTCTCTTATCCTCCCTAACTCCTCTCTCCGCCCTCCCTTACCCCTCTATCCTCCCTAACCCCTCTCTCTGCCCTCCCTAACCCCTCTCTCTGCCCTCCCTAACCCCTCTTTACCCTCCCTAACGCCACTCTTTACCCTCCCTAACCCCACTCTTTACCATCCCTAACCCCTCTCTTATCCTCCCTAACCCCTCTCTTATCCTCCCTAACCCCTCTATCTACCCTCCCCAACCCCTCTCATTACCCTCCCTAACCACTCTCTTTACACTCCCTAACCACTCTCTCTACCCTCCCTAACCCCTCACTCCACCCTCCCTAACCCCTCACTCCACCCACCCTAACCCCTCACTCCACCCTCCCCAACCCCTCTCTGTACCCTCCCCAACCCCTCTCTTTACCCTCCCCAACCCCTCTCTTTACCCTCCCCAACCTCTCTCTCCACCCTCCCTAACCCCTCTCTTACCCTCCCTCACCAGTCTTTACAATCCCTAAACCTTCTTACCCTCCCCAACCCCTCTCTCGCCCTCCCTAACCCCTCTCTTTACCCTCCCTAACCCCTCTCTCTACCCTCCCCAACCCCTCTCTCTACCCTCCCCAACCCCTCTCTCTACCCTCCCTAACCCCCTCTTTACCCTCCCTAACACTCTCTTTACCTACCTAACCCCTCTCTTTACCCTCCCTAACCACTCTCTCTACCCTCCCTAACCCCTCACTCCACGCTCCCTAACCCCTCACTCCATGCTCCCTAACCCATCTCTACCGTCCCTAACACCTCTCTACCCTCCCTAACCCCTCTCTTTACCCTCCCTAACCCCTCTCTCTACCCTCCCTAACCCCCCACTCCACCCTCCCTAACCCCTCTCTCCACCCTCCCTAACCCCTCACTCCACCATCTCTTTACCCTCCCTAACCCCTCTTTACCCTCCCTAACCCCTCTCTACCCTCCCTAACCCCTCTCTTTGCCCTCCCGAACCCCGTTTTACCCTCCCTAACCATACTCTTTACCCTCCCTAACCCCTCTTTACCCTCCCTAACCCCTCTCTCTGCCCTCCCTAACCCTTATCTCCGCCCTCCCTAACCCCTCTCTCCGCCCTCCCTAACCCCTCTCTTTACCCTCCCTAACCTCTATCTTTGCCATCCCTAACCTCTATCTTTGCCATCCCTAACCCCTCTCTTTGCCCTCCCTAACCCCTCTTTACCCTCCCTAACCCCACTCTTTACCATCCCTAACCCCTCTCTACCCTACCTAACCCCTCTCTTTACCCTCCCTAACCCCTCTCTCTACCCTCCCTAAGCCCTCTCTTTACCCTCCCTAACCCCACTCTTTACCCTCCCTAACCCCACTCTTTACCCTCCATAACCCCTCTCTTTACCACCCCTACACTCCCTCATCCCTCTCTTTACCCTCCCTATTCCCTCTTACCCTCCGTAACCACTCTCTCTACCCTCCCTAACTCCTCTCTCTCTACCCTCCCTAAACCCTCTCTCTCTACCCTCCCTAACCCCTCTCTTTACCCTCCCTAACCCCTCTCTTTACCCTCCCTAACCCCTCTCTTTACCCTCCCTAACCCCTCACTCCACCCTCCCTCACCCATCTCTTTACCCTCCCTAACCCCTATCGTTAACCTCCCTAACCCCTCTCTTATCCTTGCTAACCCCTCTCTTTACCCTCCCTAACCCTTCTCTCCGCCCTCCCTAACCCATCTCTTATCCTCCCTAACCCCTCTCGTTACCCTCCCTAACCCCTCTCTACCCTCATTAACCCCTCTCTTTGCCCTCCCGAACCCCTCTTTACCCTCCCTAACCCCTCTCTTTGCCCTCCCTAACCCCTCTTTACCCTCCCTAACCCCTCTCTCCGCCCTCCCTAACCCTTCACTCCGCCCTCCCTAACCCCTCTCTCCGCCCTCCCTAACCCCTCTCTTTACCCTCCCTAACCTCTATCTTTGCCATCCCTAACCCCTCTCTTTGCCCTCCCTAACCCTTCTTTACCCCCCCTAACCCCACTCTTTACCATCCCTAACCCCTCTCTACCCTCCCTAACCCCTCTCTTTACCCTTCCTAACCCCTCTCTCTACCCTCCCTAACCCCTCTCTCTACCCTCCCTAACCCTCTCTTTGCCCTCCCTAACCCCTCTTTACCCTCCCTAACCCCACTCTTTACCCTCCCTAACCCCACTCTTTACCCTCCCTAACCCCACTCTTTACCCTCCATAACCCCTCTCTTTACCACCCCTACACTCCCTAACCCCTCTCTTTACCCTCCCTATTCCCTCTTACCCTCCCTAACCACTCTCTCTACCCTCCCTAACCCCTCTCTCTCTACCCTCCCTAACCCCTCTCTCTCTACCCTCCCTAACCCCTCTCTTTACCCTCCCTAACCCCTCTCTTTATCCTCCCTAACCCCTCTCTTTACCCTCCCTAACCCCTCACAACACCCTCCCTAACCCCTCACTCCACCCTCCCTCACCAATCTCTTTACCCTCCCTAACCCCACTCTTTACCCTCCCTAACCCCACTCTTTACCCTCCATAACCCCTCTCTTTACCACCCCTACACTCCCTAACCCCTCTCTTTACCCTCCCTATTCCCTCTTACCCTCCCTAACCACTCTCTCTACCCTCCCTAACCCCTCTCTCTCTACCCTCCCTAACCCCTCTCTCTCTACCCTCCCTAACCCCTCTCTTTACCCTCCCTAACCCCTCTCTTTACCCTCCCTAACCCCTCTCTTTACCCTCCCTAACCCCTCACAACACCCTCCCTAACCCCTCACTCCACCCTCCCTAACCCCTCTCTTTACCCTCCCTAACCCCTCTCTTTACCCTCCCTAACCCCTCACTCCACCCTCCCTAACACCTCACTCCACCCTCCCTCACCCATCTCTTTACCCTCCCTAACCCCTATCGTTAACCTCCCTAACCCCTCTCTTATCCTTGCTAACCCCTCTCTTTACCCTCCCTAACCCTTCTCTCCGCCCTCCCTAACCCATCTCTTATCCTCCCTAACCCCTCTCGTTACCCTCCCTAACCCCTCTCTACCCTCATTAACCCCTCTCTTTGCCCTCCCGAACCCCTCTTTACCCTCCCTAACCCCTCTCTTTGCCCTCCCTAACCCCTCTTTACCCTCCCTAACCCCTCTCTCCGCCCTCCCTAACCCTTCACTCCGCCCTCCCTAACCCCTCTCTCCGCCCTCCCTAACCCCTCTCTTTACCCTCCCTAACCTCTATCTTTGCCATCCCTAACCCCTCTCTTTGCCCTCCCTAACCCTTCTTTACCCCCTAACCCCACTCTTTACCATCCCTAACCCCTCTCTACCCTCCCTAACCCCTCTCTTTACCCTTCCTAACCCCTCTCTCTACCCTCCCTAACCCCTCTCTCTACCCTCCCTAACCCTCTCTTTGCCCTCCCTAACCCCTCTTTACCCTCCCTAACCCCACTCTTTACCCTCCCTAACCCCACTCTTTACCCTCCCTAACCCCACTCTTTACCCTCCATAACCCCTCTCTTTACCACCCCTACACTCCCTAACCCCTCTCTTTACCCTCCCTATTCCCTCTTACCCTCCCTAACCACTCTCTCTACCCTCCCTAACCCCTCTCTCTCTACCCTCCCTAACCCCTCTCTCTCTACCCTCCCTAACCCCTCTCTTTACCCTCCCTAACCCCTCTCTTTACCCTCCCTAACCCCTCTCTTTACCCTCCCTAACCCCTCACAACACCCTCCCTAACCCCTCACTCCACCCTCCCTCACCAATCTCTTTACCCTCCCTAACCCCACTCTTTACCCTCCCTAACCCCACTCTTTACCCTCCATAACCCCTCTCTTTACCACCCCTACACTCCCTAACCCCTCTCTTTACCCTCCCTATTCCCTCTTACCCTCCCTAACCACTCTCTCTACCCTCCCTAACCCCTCTCTCTCTACCCTCCCTAACCCCTCTCTCTCTACCCTCCCTAACCCCTCTCTTTACCCTCCCTAACCCCTCTCTTTGCCCTCCCTAACCCTTCTTTACCCCCCTAACCCCACTCTTTACCATCCCTAACCCCTCTCTACCCTCCCTAACCCCTCTCTTTACCCTTCCTAACCCCTCTCTCTACCCTCCCTAACCCCTCTCTCTACCCTCCCTAACCCTCTCTTTGCCCTCCCTAACCCCTCTTTACCCTCCCTAACCCCACTCTTTACCCTCCCTAACCCCACTCTTTACCCTCCCTAACCCCACTCTTTACCCTCCATAACCCCTCTCTTTACCACCCCTACACTCCCTAACCCCTCTCTTTACCCTCCCTATTCCCTCTTACCCTCCCTAACCACTCTCTCTACCCTCCCTAACCCCTCTCTCTCTACCCTCCCTAACCCCTCTCTCTCTACCCTCCCTAACCCCTCTCTTTACCCTCCCTAACCCCTCTCTTTACCCTCCCTAACCCCTCTCTTTACCCTCCCTAACCCCTCACAACACCCTCCCTAACCCCTCACTCCACCCTCCCTCACCAATCTCTTTACCCTCCCTAACCCCACTCTTTACCCTCCCTAACCCCACTCTTTACCCTCCATAACCCCTCTCTTTACCACCCCTACACTCCCTAACCCCTCTCTTTACCCTCCCTATTCCCTCTTACCCTCCCTAACCACTCTCTCTACCCTCCCTAACCCCTCTCTCTCTACCCTCCCTAACCCCTCCCTCTCTACCCTCCCTAACCCCTCTCTTTACCCTCCCTAACCCCTCTCTTTACCCTCCCTAACCCCTCTCTTTACCCTCCCTAACCCCTCACAACACCCTCCCTAACCCCTCACTCCACCCTCCCTAACCCCTCTCTTTACCCTCCCTAACCCCTCTCTTTACCCTCCCTAACCCCTCACTCCACCCTCCCTAACACCTCACTCCACCCTCCCTCACCCATCTCTTTACCCTCCCTAACCCCTCTCGTTAACCTCCCTAACCCCTCTCTTTACCATCCCTAACCCCACTCTTTACCCTCCCTAACCCTCAATCCACCCTCCCTAACCCATCTCTTTACCCTCCCTAACCCCTCACTCCACCCTCCCTAACCCATCTCTTTACCCTCCCTAACCCCTCTCTTACCCTCGCTAACCCCTCTCTTACCCTCTCTAACCCCACTCTTTACACACCCTAACCCCGCTCTCTACCCTCCCTAACCCCTCTCTTTACAATCCCTAACCCCTCTCTTTACCCTCCCTAACCCCTCTCTCCGCCCTCCCTAACCCATCTCTTATCCTCCCTAACCCCTCTCTTTACCCTCCCTAACCCCTCTCTTTACCCTCCCTAACCCCTCACTCCACCCTCCCTAACCCCTCACTCCACCCTCCCTCACCCATCTCTTTACCCTCCCTAACCCCTCTCGTTAACCTCCCTAACCCCTCTCTTTACCATCCCTAACCCCACTCTTTACCCTCCCTAACCCCTCAATCCACCCTCCCTAACCCATCTCTTTACCCTCCCTAACCCCTCACTCCACCCTCACTAACCCCTCTCTTTACCCTCCCCAACCCCTCTCTTTACCCTCCCCAACCCCTCTCTACCCTCCCCAATACCTCTCTCTACCCTCCCCAACCCCTCTCTTTACCCTCCCTAACCCCACTCTTTACCCTCCATAACCCCTCTCTTTACCACCCCTACACTCCCTAACCCCTCTCTTTACCCTCCCTATTCCCTCTTACCCTCCCTAACCACTCTCTCTACCCTCCCTAACCCCTCTCTCTCTACCCTCCCTAACCCCTCTCTCTCTACCCTCCCTAACCCCTCTCTTTACCCTCCCTAACCCCTCTCTTTACCCTCCCTAACCCCTCTCTTTACCCTCCCTAACCCCTCACAACACCCTCCCTAACCCCTCACTCCACCCTCCCTCACCAATCTCTTTACCCTCCCTAACCCCACTCTTTACCCTCCCTAACCCCACTCTTTACCCTCCATAACCCCTCTCTTTACCACCCCTACACTCCCTAACCCCTCTCTTTACCCTCCCTATTCCCTCTTACCCTCCCTAACCACTCTCTCTACCCTCCCTAACCCCTCTCTCTCTACCCTCCCTAACCCCTCTCTCTCTACCCTCCCTAACCCCTCTCTTTACCCTCCCTAACCCCTCTCTTTACCCTCCCTAACCCCTCTCTTTACCCTCCCTAACCCCTCACTCCACCCTCCCTAACCCCTCTCTTTACCCTCCCTAACCCCTCTCTTTACCCTCCCTAACCCCTCACTCCACCCTCCCTAACACCTCACTCCACCCTCCCTCACCCATCTCTTTACCCTCCCTAACCCCTCTCGTTAACCTCCCTAACCCCTCTCTTTACCATCCCTAACCCCACTCTTTACCCTCCCTAACCCCTCAATCCACCCTCCCTAACCCATCTCTTTACCCTCCCTAACCCCTCACTCCACCCTCCCTAACCCATCTCTTTACCCTCCCTAACCCCTCTCTTACCCTCGCTAACCCCTCTCTTACCCTCTCTAACCCCACTCTTTACACACCCTAACCCCGCTCTCTACCCTCCCTAACCCCTCTCTTTACAATCCCTAACCCCTCTCTTTACCCTCCCTAACCCCTCTCTCCGCCCTCCCTAACCCATCTCTTATCCTCCCTAACCCCTCTCTTTACCCTCCCTAACCCCTCTCTTTACCCTCCCTAACCCCTCACTCCACCCTCCCTAACCCCTCACTCCACCCTCCCTCACCCATCTCTTTACCCTCCCTAACCCCTCTCATTAACCTCCCTAACCCCTCTCTTTACCATCCCTAACCCCACTCTTTACCCTCCCTAACCCCTCAATCCACCCTCCCTAACCCATCTCTTTACCCTCCCTAACCCCTCACTCCACCCTCACTAACCCCTCTCTTTACCCTCCCCAACCCCTCTCTTTACCCTCCCCAACCCCTCTCTACCCTCCCCAATACCTCTCTCTACCCTCCCCAACCCCTCTCTTTACCCTCCCTAACCCTCTCTTTACCCTCCCTAACCACTCTCTCTACCCTCCCAAACCCCTCTATACAATCCCTAACCCCTCACTCCACCCTCCCTAACCCCTCACTCCACCCTCCCCAACCCCTCTCTCTACCCTCCCCAACCCTTCTTTTTACCCTCCCTAACCCCTCTCTTTACCCTCCCTAACCCCTCTCTTACCCTCCCTAACCCCTCACTCCACCCTCCCTAACCCATCTCTTTACCCTCCCTAACCCCTCTCTTACCCTCGCTAACCCCTCTCTTACCCTCTCTAACCCCACTCTTTACACACCCTAACCCCGCTCTCTACCCTCCCCAACCCCTCTCTTTACAATCCCTAACCCCTCTCTTTACAATCCCTAACCCCTCTCTTACCCTCCCTAACTCCTCTCTTACCCTCCCTAACCCCTCTCTCCGCCCTCCCTAACCCCTCTCTTATCCTCCCTAACCCCTCTTTACCCTCCTTAACCCCTCTCTTTACCCTCCCCAACCCCTCTCTTTACCCTCCCCAACCCCTCTCTTTACCCTCCCCAACCTCTCTCTACCCTCCCTAACCCCTCTCTTTACCCTTCCTAACCCCTCTCTCTACCCTCCCTAACCCTCTCTTTGCCCTCCCTAACCCCTCTTTACCCTCCCTAACCCCACTCTTTACCCTCCCTAACCCCACTCTTTACCCTCCCTAACCCCACTCTTTACCCTCCATAACCCCTCTCTTTACCACCCCTACACTCCCTAACCCCTCTCTTTACCCTCCCTATTCCCTCTTACCCTCCCTAACCACTCTCTCTACCCTCCCTAACCCCTCTCTCTCTACCCTCCCTAACCCCTCTCTCTCTACCCTCCCTAACCCCTCTCTTTACCCTCCCTAACCCCTCTCTTTACCCTCCCTAACCCCTCTCTTTACCCTCCCTAACCCCTCACAACACCCTCCCTAACCCCTCACTCCACCCTCCCTAACCCCTCTCTTTACCCTCCCTAACCCCTCTCTTTACCCTCCCTAACCCCTCACTCCACCCTCCCTAACACCTCACTCCACCCTCCCTCACCCATCTCTTTACCCTCCCTAACCCCTATCGTTAACCTCCCTAACCCCTCTCTTATCCTTGCTAACCCCTCTCTTTACCCTCCCTAACCCTTCTCTCCGCCCTCCCTAACCCATCTCTTATCCTCCTAACCCCTCTCGTTACCCTCCCTAACCCCTCTCTACCCTCATTAACCCCTCTCTTTGCCCTCCCGAACCCCTCTTTACCCTCCCTAACCCCTCTCTTTGCCCTCCCTAACCCCTCTTTACCCTCCCTAACCCCTCTCTCCGCCCTCCCTAACCCTTCACTCCGCCCTCCCTAACCCCTCTCTCCGCCCTCCCTAACCCCTCTCTTTACCCTCCCTAACCTCTATCTTTGCCATCCCTAACCCCTCTCTTTGCCCTCCCTAACCCTTCTTTACCCCCTAACCCCACTCTTTACCATCCCTAACCCCTCTCTACCCTCCCTAACCCCTCTCTTTACCCTTCCTAACCCCTCTCTCTACCCTCCCTAACCCCTCTCTCTACCCTCCCTAACCCTCTCTTTGCCCTCCCTAACCCCTCTTTACCCTCCCTAACCCCACTCTTTACCCTCCCTAACCCCACTCTTTACCCTCCCTAACCCCACTCTTTACCCTCCATAACCCCTCTCTTTACCACCCCTACACTCCCTAACCCCTCTCTTTACCCTCCCTATTCCCTCTTACCCTCCCTAACCACTCTCTCTACCCTCCCTAACCACTCTCTCTACCCTCCCAAACCCCTCTATACAATCCCTAACCCCTCACTCCACCCTCCCTAACCCCTCACTCCACCCTCCCCAACCCCTCTCTCTACCCTCCCCAACCCTTCTTTTTACCCTCCCTAACCCCTCTCTTTACCCTCCCTAACCCCTCTCTTACCCTCCCTAACCCCTCACTCCACCCTCCCTAACCCATCTCTTTACCCTCCCTAACTCCTCTCTTACCCTCGCTAACCCCTCTCTTACCCTCTCTAACCCCACTCTTTACACACCCTAACCCCGCTCTCTACCCTCCCCAACCCCTCTCTTTACAATCCCTAACCCCTCTCTTTACAATCCCTAACCCCTCTCTTACCCTCCCTAACTCCTCTCTTACCCTCCCTAACCCCTCTCTCCGCCCTCCCTAACCCCTCTCTTATCCTCCCTAACCCCTCTTTACCCTCCTTAACCCCTCTCTTTACCCTCACCAACCCCTCTCTTTACCCTCCCCAACCCCTCTCTTTACCCTCCCCAACCTCTCTCTACCCTCCCTAACCCCTCTCTTTACCCTTCCTAACCCCTCTCTCTACCCTCCCTAACCCCTCTCTCTACCCTCCCTAACCCTCTCTTTGCCCTCCCTAACCCCTCTTTACCCTCCCTAACCCCACTCTTTACCCTCCCTAACCCCACTCTTTACCCTCCCTAACCCCACTCTTTACCCTCCATAACCCCTCTCTTTACCACCCCTACACTCCCTAACCCCTCTCTTTACCCTCCCTATTCCCTCTTACCCTCCCTAACCACTCTCTCTACCCTCCCTAACCCCTCTCTCTCTACCCTCCCTAACCCCTCTCTCTCTACCCTCCCTAACCCCTCTCTTTACCCTCCCTAACCCCTCTCTTTACCCTCCCTAACCCCTCTCTTTACCCTCCCTAACCCCTCACAACACCCTCCCTAACCCCTCACTCCACCCTCCCTAACCCCTCTCTTTACCCTCCCTAACCCCTCTCTTTACCCTCCCTAACCCCTCACTCCACCCTCCCTAACACCTCACTCCACCCTCCCTCACCCATCTCTTTACCCTCCCTAACCCCTATCGTTAACCTCCCTAACCCCTCTCTTATCCTTGCTAACCCCTCTCTTTACCCTCCCTAACCCTTCTCTCCGCCCTCCCTAACCCATCTCTTATCCTCCCTAACCCCTCTCGTTACCCTCCCTAACCCCTCTCTATCCTCATTAACCCCTCTCTTTGCCCTCCCGAACCCCTCTTTACCCTCCCTAACCCCTCTCTTTGCCCTCCCTAACCCCTCTTTACCCTCCCTAACCCCTCTCTCCGCCCTCCCTAACCCTTCACTCCGCCCTCCCTAACCCCTCTCTCCGCCCTCCCTAACCCCTCTCTTTACCCTCCCTAACCTCTATCTTTGCCATCCCTAACCCCTCTCTTTGCCCTCCCTAACCCTTCTTTACCCCCTAACCCCACTCTTTACCATCCCTAACCCCTCTCTACCCTCCCTAACCCCTCTCTTTACCCTTCCTAACCCCTCTCTCTACCCTCCCTAACCCCTCTCTCTACCCTCCCTAACCCTCTCTTTGCCCTCCCTAACCCCTCTTTACCCTCCCTAACCCCACTCTTTACCCTCCCTAACCCCACTCTTTACCCTCCCTAACCCCACTCTTTACCCTCCATAACCCCTCTCTTTACCACCCCTACACTCCCTAACCCCTCTCTTTACCCTCCCTATTCCCTCTTACCCTCCCTAACCACTCTCTCTACCCTCCCTAACCCCTCTCTCTCTACCCTCCCTAACCCCTCTCTCTCTACCCTCCCTAACCCCTCTCTTTACCCTCCCTAACCCCTCTCTTTACCCTCCCTAACCCCTCACAACACCCTCCCTAACCCCTCACTCCACCCTCCCTCACCAATCTCTTTACCCTCCCTAACCCCACTCTTTACCCTCCCTAACCCCACTCTTTACCCTCCATAACCCCTCTCTTTACCACCCCTACACTCCCTAACCCCTCTCTTTACCCTCCCTATTCCCTCTTACCCTCCCTAACCACTCTCTCTACCCTCCCTAACCCCTCTCTCTCTACCCTCCCTAACCCCTCTCTCTCTACCCTCCCTAACCCCTCTCTTTACCCTCCCTAACCCCTCTCTTTGCCCTCCCTAACCCTTCTTTACTCCCCCTAACCCCACTCTTTACCATCCCTAACCCCTCTCTACCCTCCCTAACCCCTCTCTTTACCCTTCCTAACCCCTCTCTCTACCCTCCCTAACCCCTCTCTCTACCCTCCCTAACCCTCTCTTTGCCCTCCCTAACCCCTCTTTACCCTCCCTAACCCCACTCTTTACCCTCCCTAACCCCACTCTTTACCCTCCCTAACCCCACTCTTTACCCTCCATAACCCCTCTCTTTACCACCCCTACACTCCCTAACCCCTCTCTTTACCCTCCCTATTCCCTCTTACCCTCCCTAACCACTCTCTCTACCCTCCCTAACCCCTCTCTCTCTACCCTCCCTAACCCCTCTCTCTCTACCCTCCCTAACCCCTCTCTTTACCCTCCCTAACCCCTCTCTTTACCCTCCCTAACCCCTCTCTTTACCCTCCCTAACCCCTCACAACACCCTCCCTAACCCCTCACTCCACCCTCCCTCACCAATCTCTTTACCCTCCCTAACCCCACTCTTTACCCTCCCTAACCCCACTCTTTACCCTCCATAACCCCTCTCTTTACCACCCCTACACTCCCTAACCCCTCTCTTTACCCTCCCTATTCCCTCTTACCCTCCCTAACCACTCTCTCTACCCTCCCTAACCCCTCTCTCTCTACCCTCCCTAACCCCTCTCTCTCTACCCTCCCTAACCCCTCTCTTTACCCTCCCTAACCCCTCTCTTTACCCTCCCTAACCCCTCTCTTTACCCTCCCTAACCCCTCACAACACCCTCCCTAACCCCTCACTCCACCCTCCCTAACCCCTCTCTTTACCCTCCCTAACCCCTCTCTTTACCCTCCCTAACCCCTCACTCCACCCTCCCTAACACCTCACTCCACCCTCCCTCACCCATCTCTTTACCCTCCCTAACCCCTCTCGTTAACCTCCCTAACCCCTCTCTTTACCATCCCTAACCCCACTCTTTACCCTACCTAACCCCTCAATCCACCCTCCCTAACCCATCTCTTTACCCTCCCTAACCCCTCACTCCACCCTCCCTAACCCATCTCTTTACCCTCCCTAACCCCTCTCTTACCCTCGCTAACCCCTCTCTTACCCTCTCTAACCCCACTCTTTACACACCCTAACCCCGCTCTCTACCCTCCCTAACCCCTCTCTTTACAATCCCTAACCCCTCTCTTTACCCTCCCTAACCCCTCTCTCCGCCCTCCCTAACCCATCTCTTATCCTCCCTAACCCCTCTCTTTACCCTCCCTAACCCCTCTCTTTACCCTCCCTAACCCCTCACTCCACCCTCCCTAACCCCTCACTCCACCCTCCCTCACCCATCTCTTTACCCTCCCTAACCCCTCTCGTTAACCTCCCTAACCCCTCTCTTTACCATCCCTAACCCCACTCTTTACCCTCCCTAACCCCTCAATCCACCCTCCCTAACCCATCTCTTTACCCTCCCTAACCCCTCACTCCACCCTCACTAACCCCTCTCTTTACCCTCCCCAACCCCTCTCTTTACCCTCCCCAACCCCTCTCTACCCTCCCCAATACCTCTCTCTACCCTCCCCAACCCCTCTCTTTACCCTCCCTAACCCTCTCTTTACCCTCCCTAACCACTCTCTCTACCCTCCCAAACCCCTCTATACAATCCCTAACCCCTCACTCCACCCTCCCTAACCCCTCACTCCACCCTCCCCAACCCCTCTCTCTACCCTCCCCAACCCTTCTTTTTACCCTCCCTAACCCCTCTCTTTACCCTCCCTAACCCCTCTCTTACCCTCCCTAACCCCTCACTCCACCCTCCCTAACCCATCTCTTTACCCTCCCTAACCCCTCTCTTACCCTCGCTAACCCCTCTCTTACCCTCTCTAACCCCACTCTTTACACACCCTAACCCCGCTCTCTACCCTCCCCAACCCCTCTCTTTACAATCCCTAACCCCTCTCTTTACAATCCCTAACCCCTCTCTTACCCTCCCTAACTCCTCTCTTACCCTCCCTAACCCCTCTCTCCGCCCTCCCTAACCCCTCTCTTATCCTCCCTAACCCCTCTTTACCCTCCTTAACCCCTCTCTTTACCCTCCCCAACCCCTCTCTTTACCCTCCCCAACCCCTCTCTTTACCCTCCCCAACCTCTCTCTCCACCCTCCCTAACCCTTCACTCCGCCCTCCCTAACCCCTCTCTCCGCCCTCCCTAACCCATCTCTTTACACTCCCTAAACCCTCTCTCTACCCTCCCTAACCCTTCACTCCGCCCTCCCTAACCCCTCTCTCTACCCTCCCTAACCTCTCTCTCCGCCCTCCCTAACCCATCTCTTTACACTCCCTAAACCCTCTCTCTACCCTCCCCAACCTCTCTCTCCGCCCTCCCTAACCCTTCTCTCCGCCCTCCCTAACCCCTCTCTCCGCCCTCCCTAACCCCCCTCTTTACCCTCCCTAACCCCTCTCTCTCTACCCTCCCTAACCCCTCTCTCTACCCTCCCCAACCCCTCTTTCTACCCTCCCTAACCCCTCTCTCTACCCTCCCCAACCCCTCTCTCTACCCTCCACAACCCCTCTCTCTACCCTCCCTAACCCCCCACTTTACCCTCCCTAACACTCTCTTTACCTACCTAACCCCTCTCTTTACCCTCCCTAACCACTCTCTCTACCCTCCCTAACCCCTCACTCCACGCTCCCTAACCCCTCACTCCACGCTCCCTAACCCCTCTCTACCCTCCCTAACCCCTCTCTTTACCCTCCCTAACCCCTCTCTTTACCCTCCCTAACCCCTCTCTCTACCCTCCCTAACCCCTCTCTCTACCCTCCCTAACCCCTCTCTTTGTCCTCCCGAACCCCGTTTTACCCTCCCTAACCACACTCTTTACCCTCCCTAACCCCTCTCTTATCCTCCCTAACTCCTCTCTCCGCCCTCCCTTACCCCTCTATCCTCCCTAACCCCTCTCTCTGCCCTCCCTAACCCATCTCTTTACCCTCCCTAACCCCTCTCTTACCCTCGCTAACCCCTCTCTTACCCTCTCTAACCCCACTCTTTACACACCCTAACCCCGCTCTCTACCCTCCCTAACCCCTCTCTTTACAATCCCTAACCCCTCTCTTTACCCTCCCTAACCCCTCTCTCCGCCCTCCCTAACCCATCTCTTATCCTCCCTAACCCCTCTCTTTACCCTCCCTAACCCCTCTCTTTACCCTCCCTAACCCCTCACTCCACCCTCCCTAACCCCTCACTCCACCCTCCCTCACCCATCTCTTTACCCTCCCTAACCCCTCTCGTTAACCTCCCTAACCCCTCTCTTTACCATCCCTAACCCCACTCTTTACCCTCCCTAACCCCTCAATCCACCCTCCCTAACCCATCTCTTTACCCTCCCTAACCCCTCACTCCACCCTCACTAACCCCTCTCTTTACCCTCCCCAACCCCTCTCTTTACCCTCCCCAACCCCTCTCTACCCTCCCCAATACCTCTCTCTACCCTCCCCAACCCCTCTCTTTACCCTCCCTAACCCTCTCTTTACCCTCCCTAACCACTCTCTCTACCCTCCCAAACCCCTCTATACAATCCCTAACCCCTCACTCCACCCTCCCTAACCCCTCACTCCACCCTCCCCAACCCCTCTCTCTACCCTCCCCAACCCTTCTTTTTACCCTCCCTAACCCCTCTCTTTACCCTCCCTAACCCCTCTCTTACCCTCCCTAACCCCTCACTCCACCCTCCCTAACCCATCTCTTTACCCTCCCTAACCCCTCTCTTACCCTCGCTAACCCCTCTCTTACCCTCTCTAACCCCACTCTTTACACACCCTAACCCCGCTCTCTACCCTCCCCAACCCCTCTCTTTACAATCCCTAACCCCTCTCTTTACAATCCCTAACCCCTCTCTTACCCTCCCTAACTCCTCTCTTACCCTCCCTAACCCCTCTCTCCGCCCTCCCTAACCCCTCTCTTATCCTCCCTAACCCCTCTTTACCCTCCTTAACCCCTCTCTTTACCCTCCCCAACCCCTCTCTTTACCCTCCCCAACCCCTCTCTTTACCCTCCCCAACCTCTCTCTCCACCCTCCCTAACCCTTCACTCCGCCCTCCCTAACCCCTCTCTCCGCCCTCCCTAACCCATCTCTTTACACTCCCTAAACCCTCTCTCTACCCTCCCTAACCCTTCACTCCGCCCTCCCTAACCCCTCTCTCTACCCTCCCTAACCTCTCTCTCCGCCCTCCCTAACCCATCTCTTTACACTCCCTAAACCCTCTCTCTACCCTCCCCAACCTCTCTCTCCGCCCTCCCTAACCCTTCTCTCCGCCCTCCCTAACCCCTCTCTCCGCCCTCCCTAACCCCCCTCTTTACCCTCCCTAACCCCTCTCTCTACCCTCCCTAACCCCTCTCTCTACCCTCCCCAACCCCTCTTTCTACCCTCCCTAACCCCTCTCTCTACCCTCCCCAACCCCTCTCTCTACCCTCCACAACCCCTCTCTCTACCCTCCCTAACCCCCACTTTACCCTCCCTAACACTCTCTTTACCTACCTAACCCCTCTCTTTACCCTCCCTAACCACTCTCTCTACCCTCCCTAACCCCTCACTCCACGCTCCCTAACCCCTCACTCCACGCTCCCTAACCCCTCTCTACCCTCCCTAACCCTCTCTTTACCCTCCCTAACCCCTCTCTTTACCCTCCCTAACCCCTCTCTCTACCCTCCCTAACCCCTCTCTCTACCCTCCCTAACCCCTCTCTTTGTCCTCCCGAACCCCGTTTTACCCTCCCTAACCACACTCTTTACCCTCCCTAACCCCTCTCTTATCCTCCCTAACTCCTCTCTCCGCCCTCCCTTACCCCTCTATCCTCCCTAACCCCTCTCTCTGCCCTCCCTAACCCCTCTCTCTGCCCTCCCTAACCCCTCTTTACCCTCCCTAACGCCACTCTTTACCCTCCCTAACCCCACTCTTTACCATCCCTAACCCCTCTCTTATCCTCCCTAACCCCTCTCTTATCCTCCCTAACCCCTCTATCTACCCTCCCCAACCCCTCTCTTTACCCTCCCTAACCACTCTCTTTACACTCCCTAACCACTCTCTCTACCCTCCCTAACCCCTCACTCCACCCTCCCTAACCCCTCACTCCACCCACCCTAACCCCTCACTCCACCCTCCCCAACCCCTCTCTGTACCCTCCCCAACCCCTCTCTTTACCCTCCCCAACCCCTCTCTTTACCCTCCCCAACCTCTCTCTCCACCCTCCCTAACCCCTCTCTTACCCTCCCTCACCAGTCTTTACAATCCCTAAACCTTCTTACCCTCCCCAACCCCTCTCTCGCCCTCCCTAACCCCTCTCTTTACCCTCCCTAACCCCTCTCTCTACCCTCCCCAACCCCTCTCTCTACCCTCCCCAACCCCTCTCTCTACCCTCCCTAACCCCCTCTTTACCCTCCCTAACACTCTCTTTACCTACCTAACCCCTCTCTTTACCCTCCCTAACCACTCTCTCTACCCTCCCTAACCCCTCACTCCACGCTCCCTAACCCCTCACTCCATGCTCCCTAACCCATCTCTACCGTCCCTAACCCCTCTCTACCCTCCCTAACCCCTCTCTTTACCCTCCCTAACCCCTCTCTCTACCCTCCCTAACCCCCCACTCCACCCTCCCTAACCCCTCTCTCCACCCTCCCTAACCCCTCACTCCACCATCTCTTTACCCTCCCTAACCCCTCTTTACCCTCCCTAACCCCTCTCTACCCTCCCTAACCCCTCTCTTTGCCCTCCCGAACCCCGTTTTACCCTCCCTAACCACACTCTTTACCCTCCCTAACCCCTCTTTACCCTCCCTAACCCCTCTCTCTGCCCTCCCTAACCCTTATCTCCGCCCTCCCTAACCCCTCTCTCCGCCCTCCCTAACCCCTCTCTTTACCCTCCCTAACCTCTATCTTTGCCATCCCTAACCTCTATCTTTGCCATCCCTAACCCCTCTCTTTGCCCTCCCTAACCCCTCTTTACCCTCCCTAACCCCACTCTTTACCATCCCTAACCCCTCTCTACCCTACCTAACCCCTCTCTTTACCCTCCCTAACCCCTCTCTCTACCCTCCCTAAGCCCTCTCTTTACCCTCCCTAACCCCACTCTTTACCCTCCCTAACCCCACTCTTTACCCTCCATAACCCCTCTCTTTACCACCCCTACACTCCCTCATCCCTCTCTTTACCCTCCCTATTCCCTCTTACCCTCCGTAACCACTCTCTCTACCCTCCGTAACCACTCTCTCTACCCTCCCTAACTCCTCTCTCTCTACCCTCCCTAAACCCTCTCTCTCTACCCTCCCTAACCCCTCTCTTTACCCTCCCTAACCCCTCTCTTTACCCTCCCTAACCCCTATCGTTAACCTCCCTAACCCCTCTCTTATCCTTGCTAACCCCTCTCTTTACCCTCCCTAACCCTTCTCTCCGCCCTCCCTAACCCATCTCTTATCCTCCCTAACCCCTCTCGTTACCCTCCCTAACCCCTCTCTACCCTCATTAACCCCTCTCTTTGCCCTCCCGAACCCCTCTTTACCCTCCCTAACCCCTCTCTTTGCCCTCCCTAACCCCTCTTTACCCTCCCTAACCCTTCTCTCCGCCCTCCCTAACCCTTCACTCCGCCCTCCCTAACCCCTCTCTCCGCCCTCCCTAACCCCTCTCTTTACCCTCCCTAACCTCTATCTTTGCCATCCCTAACCCCTCTCTTTGCCCTCCCTAACCCTTCTTTACCCCCCCTAACCCCACTCTTTACCATCCCTAACCCCTCTCTACCCTCCCTAACCCCTCTCTTTACCCTTCCTAACCCCTCTCTCTACCCTCGCTAACCCCTCTCTCTACCCTCCCTAACCCTCTCTTTGCCCTCCCTAACCCCTCTTTACCCTCCCTAACCCCACTCTTTACCCTCCCTAACCCCACTCTTTACCCTCCCTAACCCCACTCTTTACCCTCCATAACCCCTCTCTTTACCACCCCTACACTCCCTAACCCCTCTCTTTACCCTCCCTATTCCCTCTTACCCTCCCTAACCACTCTCTCTACCCTCCCTAACCCCTCTCTCTCTACCCTCCCTAACCCCTCTCTCTCTACCCTCCCTAACCCCTCTCTTTACCCTCCCTAACCCCTCTCTTTACCCTCCCTAACCCCTCTCTTTACCCTCCCTAACCCCTCACAACACCCTCCCTAACCCCTCACTCCACCCTCCCTCACCAATCTCTTTACCCTCCCTAACCCCTCTCTTTGCACTCCCTAACCCCTCTTTACCCTCCCTAACCCCTCTCTTTACCCTCCCTAACCCCTCTCTTTACCCTCCCTAACCCCTCACTCCACCCTCCCTAACCCCCCACTCCCCCCTCCCTAACCCCTCTCTCCGCCCTCCCTAACCCCTCTCTTATCCTCCCTAACCCCTCTTTACCCTCCTTAACCCCTCTCTTTACCCTCCCCAACCCCTCTCTTTACCCTCCCCAACCCCTCTCTTTACCCTCCCCAACCTCTCTCTCCACCCTCCCTAACCCTTCACTCCGCCCTCCCTAACCCCTCTCTCCGCCCTCCCTAACCCATCTCTTTACACTCCCTAAACCCTCTCTCTACCCTCCCTAACCCTTCACTCCGCCCTCCCTAACCCCTCTCTCTACCCTCCCTAACCTCTCTCTCCGCCCTCCCTAACCCATCTCTTTACACTCCCTAAACCCTCTCTCTACCCTCCCCAACCTCTCTCTCCGCCCTCCCTAACCCTTCTCTCCGCCCTCCCTAACCCCTCTCTCCGCCCTCCCTAACCCCCTCTTTACCCTCCCTAACCCCTCTCTCTACCCTCCCTAACCCCTCTCTCTACCCTCCCCAACCCCTCTTTCTACCCTCCCTAACCCCTCTCTCTACCCTCCCCAACCCCTCTCTCTACCCTCCACAACCCCTCTCTCTACCCTCCATAACCCCCACTTTACCCTCCCTAACACTCTCTTTACCTACCTAACCCCTCTCTTTACCCTCCCTAACCACTCTCTCTACCCTCCCTAACCCCTCACTCCACGCTCCCTAACCCCTCACTCCACGCTCCCTAACCCCTCTCTACCCTCCCTAACCCCTCTCTTTACCCTCCCTAACCCCTCTCTTTACCCTCCCTAACCCCTCTCTCTACCCTCCCTAACCCCTCTCTCTACCCTCCCTAACCCCTCTCTTTGTCCTCCCGAACCCCGTTTTACCCTCCCTAACCACACTCTTTACCCTCCCTAACCCCTCTCTTATCCTCCCTAACTCCTCTCTCCGCCCTCCCTTACCCCTCTATCCTCCCTAACCCCTCTCTCTGCCCTCCCTAACCCCTCTCTCTCTGCCCTCCCTAACCCCTCTTTACCCTCCCTAACGCCACTCTTTACCCTCCCTAACCCCACTCTTTACCATCCCTAACCCCTCTCTTATCCTCCCTAACCCCTCTCTTATTCTCCCTAACCCCTCTATCTACCCTCCCCAACCCCTCTCTTTACCCTCCCTAACCACTCTCTTTACACTCCCTAACCACTCTCTCTACCCTCCCTAACCCCTCACTCCACCCTCCCTAACCCCTCACTCCACCCACCCTAACCCCTCACTCCACCCTCCCCAACCCCTCTCTGTACCCTCCCCAACCCCTCTCTTTACCCTCCCCAACCCCTCTCTTTACCCTCCCCAACCTCTCTCTCCACCCTCCCTAACCCCTCTCTTACCCTCCCTCACCAGTCTTTACAATCCCTAAACCTTCTTACCCTCCCCAACCCCTCTCTCGCCCTCCCTAACCCCTCTCTTTACCCTCCCTAACCCCTCTCTCTACCCTCCCCAACCCCTCTCTCCCTCTACCCTCCCCAACCCCTCTCTCTACCCTCCCTAACCCCCCTCTTTACCCTCCCTAACACTCTCTTTACCTACCTAACCCCTCTCTTTACCCTCCCTAACCACTCTCTCTACCCTCCCTAACCCCTCACTCCACGCTCCCTAACCCCTCACTCCATGCTCCCTAACCCATCTCTACCGTCCCTAACCCCTCTCTACCCTCCCTAACCCCTCTCTTTACCCTCCCTAACCCCTCTCTCTACCCTCCCTAACCCCCCACTCCACCCTCCCTAACCCCTCTCTCCACCCTCCCTAACCCCTCACTCCACCATCTCTTTACCCTCCCTAACCCCTCTTTACCCTCCCTAACCCCTCTCTACCCTCCCTAACCCCTCTCTTTGCCCTCCCGAACCCCGTTTTACCCTCCCTAACCACACTCTTTACCCTCCCTAACCCCTCTTTACCCTCCCTAACCCCTCTCTCTGCCCTCCCTAACCCTTATCTCCGCCCTCCCTAACCCCTCTCTCCGCCCCTCCCTAACCCCTCTCTTTACCCTCCCTAACCTCTATCTTTGCCATCCCTAACCTCTATCTTTGCCATCCCTAACCCCTCTCTTTGCCCTCCCTAACCCCTCTTTACCCTCCCTAACCCCACTCTTTACCATCCCTAACCCCTCTCTACCCTACCTAACCCCTCTCTTTACCCTCCCTAACCCCTCTCTACCCTCCCTAAGCCCTCTCTTTACCCTCCCTAACCCCTCTTTACCCTCCCTAACCCCACTCTTTACCCTCCATAACCCCTCTCTTTACCACCCCTACACTCCCTCATCCCTCTCTTTACCCTCCCTATTCCCTCTTACCCTCCGTAACCACTCTCTCTACCCTCCGTAACCACTCTCTCTACCCTCCCTAACTCCTCTCTCTCTACCCTCCCTAAACCCTCTCTCTCTACCCTCCCTAACCCCTCTCTTTACCCTCCCTAACCCCTCTCTTTACCCTCCCTAACCCCTATCGTTAACCTCCCTAACCCCTCTCTTATCCTTGCTAACCCCTCTCTTTACCCTCCCTAACCCTTCTCTCCGCCCTCCCTAACCCATCTCTTATCCTCCCTAACCCCTCTCGTTACCCTCCCTAACCCCTCTCTACCCTCATTAACCCCTCTCTTTGCCCTCCCGAACCCCTCTTTACCCTCCCTAACCCCTCTCTTTGCCCTCCCTAACCCCTCTTTACCCTCCCTAACCCTTCTCTCCGCCCTCCCTAACCCTTCACTCCGCCCTCCCTAACCCCTCTCTCCGCCCTCCCTAACCCCTCTCTTTACCCTCCCTAACCTCTATCTTTGCCATCCCTAACCCCTCTCTTTGCCCTCCCTAACCCTTCTTTACCCCCTAACCCCACTCTTTACCATCCCTAACCCCTCTCTACCCTCCCTAACCCCTCTCTTTACCCTTCCTAACCCCTCTCTCTACCCTCGCTAACCCCTCTCTCTACCCTCCCTAACCCTCTCTTTGCCCTCCCTAACCCCTCTTTACCCTCCCTAACCCCACTCTTTACCCTCCCTAACCCCACTCTTTACCCTCCCTAACCCCACTCTTTACCCTCCATAACCCCTCTCTTTACCACCCCTACACTCCCTAACCCCTCTCTTTACCCTCCCTATTCCCTCTTACCCTCCCTAACCACTCTCTCTACCCTCCCTAACCCCTCTCTCTCTACCCTCCCTAACCCCTCTCTCTCTACCCTCCCTAACCCCTCTCTTTACCCTCCCTAACCCCTCTCTTTACCCTCCCTAACCCCTCTCTTTACCCTCCCTAACCCCTCACAACACCCTCCCTAACCCCTCACTCCACCCTCCCTCCCAATCTCTTTACCCTCCCTAACCCCTCTCTTTGCACTCCCTAACCCCTCTTTACCCTCCCTAACCCCTCTCTTTCCCTAACCCTCCCTAACCCCTCTCTTTACCCTCCCTAACCCCTCACTCCACCCTCCCTAACCCCCCACTCCACCCTCCCTAACCCCTCTCTCCACCCTCCCTAACCCCTCACTCCACCATCTCTTTACCCTCCCTAACCCCTCTTTACCCTCCCTAACCCCTCTCTTTAACCCTCCCTAACCCCTCTCTACCCTCCCTAACCCCTCTCTTTGCCCTCCCTCTTATCCTCCCTAACCCCTCTTTACCCTCCCTAACCCCTCTCTTTGCCCTCCCTAACCCCTCTTTACCCTCCCTAACCCCCCTCCCCAACTCTCCGCCCTCCCTAACCCTTCACTCCGCCCTCCCTAACCCCTCTCTCCACCCTCCCTAACCCCTCTCTTTACCCTCCCTAACCTCTATCTTTGCCATCCCTAACCCCTCTCTTTGCCCTCCCTAACCCCTCTTTACCCCCCTAACCCCACTCTTTACCATCCCTAACCCCTCTCTACCCTCCCTAACCCCTCTCTTTACCCTTCCTAACCCCTCTCTCTACCCTCCCTAACCCCTCTCTCTACCCTCCCTAACCCTCTCTTTGCCCTCCCTAACCCCTCTTTACCCTCCCTAACCCCACTCTTTACCCTCCCTAACCCCACTCTTTACCCTCCATAACCCCTCTCTTTACCACCCCTACACTCCCTAACCCCTCTCTTTACCCTCCCTATTCCCTCTTACCCTCCCTAACCACTCTCTCTACCCTCCCTAACCCCTCTCTCTCTACCCTCCCTAACCCCTCTCTCTCTACCCTCCCTAACCCCTCTCTTTACCCTCCTAACCCCTCTCTTTACCCTCCCTAACCCCTCTCTTTACCCTCCCTAACCCCTCACTCCACCCTCCCCTAACCCCTCACTCCACCCTCCCTCACCCATCTCTTTACCCTCCCTAACCCCTCTCGTTAACCTCCCTAACCCCTCTCTTATCCTCGCTAACCCCTCTCTTTACCCTCCCTAACCCCTCTCTCCGCCCTCCCTAACCCATCTCTTATCCTCCCTAACCCCTCTCTTTACCCTCCCTATTCCCTCTTACCCTCCCTAACCACTCTCTCTACCCTCCCTAACCCCTCTCTCTCTACCCTCCCTAAACCCTCCCTAACCCCTCTCTCTTACCCTCCCTAACCCCTCTCTTTACCCTCCCTAACCCCTCTTTACTTTACCCTCCCTAACCCCTCTCTTTACCCTCCCTAACCCCTCACTCCACCCTCCCTAACCCCTCACTCCACCCTCACCAATCTCTTTACCCTCCCTAACCCCTCTCTTTGCCCTCCCTAACCCCTCTTTACCCTCCCTAACCCCTCTCTTTCCCTACCCTCCCTAACCCCTCTCTTTACCCTCCCTAACCCCTCACTCCACCCTCCCTAACCCCCCACTCCCTACCCTCCCTAACCCCTCTCTCCACACTCCCTAACCCCTCACTCCACCATCTCTTTACCCTCCCTAACCCCTCTTTACCCTCCCTAACCCCTCTCTACCCTCCCTAACCCCTCTCTTTACCCTTCCTAACCCCTCTCTCTACCCTCCCTAACCCCTCTCTCTACCCTCCCTAACCCTCTCTTTGCCCTCCCTAACCCCTCTTTACCCTCCCTAACCCCACTCTTTACCCTCCATAACCCCTCTCTTTACCACCCCTACACTCCCTAACCCCTCTCTTTACCCTCCCTATTCCCTCTTACCCTCCCTAACCACTCTCTCTACCCTCCCTAACCCCTCCCTCCCTAACCCCCTCTCTCTCTACCCTCCCTAACCCCTCTCTCTCTACCCTCCCTAACCCCTCTCTTTACCCTCCCTAACCCCTCTCTTTACCCTCCCTAACCCCTCTCTTTACCCTCCCTAACCCCTCACAACCTCACCAATCCTCCCTAACCCCTCTCTTTGCACTCCCTAACCCCTCTTTACCCTCCCTAACCCCTCTCTTTACCCAACCCTCCCCTCCCTAACCCCTCTCTCCACCCTCCCTAACCCCTCACTCCCTCCCTCCCCTCTTTACCCTCCCTAACCCCTCCACCATCTCTTTACCCTCCCTAACCCCTCTTTACCCTCCCTAACCCCTCTCTTTACCCTCCCTAACCCCTCTCTACCCTCCCTAACCCCTCTCTTTGCCCTCCCTAACCCCTCTTTACCCTCCCTAACCCCTCTCTTTGCCCTCCCTAACCCCTCTTTACCCTCCCTAACCCCTCTCTCCGCCCTCCCTAACCCTTCACTCCGCCCTCCCTAACCCCTCTCTCCACCCTCCCTAACCCCTCTCTTTACCCTCCCTAACCTCTATCTTTGCCATCCCTAACCCCTCTCTTTGCCCTCCCTAACCCCTCTTTACCCCCCCTAACCCCACTCTTTACCATCCCTAACCCCTCTCTACCCTCCCTAACCCCTCTCTTTACCCTTCCTAACCCCTCTCTCTACCCTCCCTAACCCCTCTCTCTACCCTCCCTAACCCTCTCTTTGCCCTCCCTAACCCCTCTTTACCCTCCCTAACCCCACTCTTTACCCTCCCTAACCCCACTCTTTACCCTCCATAACCCCTCTCTTTACCACCCCTACACTCCCTAACCCCTCTCTTTACCCTCCCTATTCCCTCTTACCCTCCCTAACCACTCTCTCTACCATCCCTAACCCCTCTCTACCCTCCCTAACCCCTCTCTTTACCCTTCCTAACCCCTCTCTATACCCTCCCTAACCCCTCTCTCTACCCTCCCTAACCCTCTCTTTGCCCTCCCTAACCCCTCTTTACCCTCCCTAACCCCACTCTTTACCCTCCCTAACCCCACTCTTTACCCTCCATAACCCCTCTCTTTACCACCCCTACACTCCCTAACCCCTCTCTTTACCCTCCCTATTCCCTCTTACCCTCCCTAACCACTCTCTCTACCCTCCCTAACCCCTCTCTCTCTACCCTCCCTAACCCCTCTCTCTCTACCCTCCCTAACCCCTCTCTTTACCCTCCCTAACCCCTCTCTTTACCCTCCCTAACCCCTCTCTTTACCCTCCCTAACCCCTCACAACACCCTCCCTAACCCCTCACTCCACCCTCCCTAACCCCCCTCCACCCTCCCTAACCCCTCTCTCCACCCTCCCTAACCCCTCACTCCACCATCTCTTTACCCTCCCTAACCCCTCTCTTTACCCTTCCTAACCCCTCTCTCTACCCTCCCTAACCCCTCTCTCTACCCTCCCTAACCCTCTCTTTGCCCTCCCTAACCCCTCTTTACCCTCCCTAACCCCACTCTTTACCCTCCCTAACCCCACTCTTTTTACCCTCCATAACCCCTCTCTTTACCACCCCTACACTCCCTAACCCCTCTCTTTACCCTCCCTATTCCCTCTTACCCTCCCTAACCACTCTCTCTACCCTCCCTAACCCCTCTCTCTCTACCCTCCCTAACCCCTCTCTCTCTACCCTCCCTAACCCCTCTCTTTACCCTCCCTAACCCCTCTCTTTACCCTCCCTAACCCCTCTCTTTACCCTCCCTAACCCCTCACAACACCCTCCCTAACCCCTCACTCCACCCTCCCTCACCAATCTCTTTACCCTCCCTAACCCCTCTCTTTGCACTCCCTAACCCCTCTTTACCCTCCCTAACCCCTCTCTTTACCCTCCCTAACCCCTCTCTTTACCCTCCCTAACCCCTCACTCCACCCTCCCTAACCCCCCCCTCACTCCACCCTCCCTAACCCCTCTCTCCACCCTCCCTAACCCCTCACTCCACATCTCTTTACCCTCCCTAACCCCTCTTTACCCTCCCTAACCCCTCTCTTACCCTCCCTAACCCCTCTCTACCCTCCCTAACCCCTCTCTTTGCCCTCCCGAACCCCTCTTTACCCTCCCTAACCCCTCTCTTTGCCCTCCCTAACCCCTCTTTACCCTCCCTAACCCCTCTCTCCGCCCTCCCTAACCCTTCACTCCGCCCTCCCTAACCCCTCTCTCCACCCTCCCTAACCCCTCTCTTTACCCTCCCTAACCTCTATCTTTGCCATCCCTAACCCCTCTCTTTGCCCTCCCTAACCCCTCTTTACCCCCTAACCCCACTCTTTACCATCCCTAACCCCTCTCTACCCTCCCTAACCCCTCTCTTTTTACCCTTCCTAACCCCTCTCTCTACCCTCCC
This sequence comes from Oncorhynchus gorbuscha, assembly GCF_021184085.1. Lineage (NCBI taxonomy): Eukaryota > Metazoa > Chordata > Actinopteri > Salmoniformes > Salmonidae > Oncorhynchus > Oncorhynchus gorbuscha. The sequence continues at coordinate 39,826 of NW_025745196.1, forward strand.
TAACCCCTCTCTCTACCCTCCCTAACCCTCTCTTTGCCCTCCCTAACCCCTCTTTACCCTCCCTAACCCCACTCTTTACCCTCCCTAACCCCACTCTTTACCCTCCATAACCCCTCTCTTTACCACCCCTACACTCCCTAACCCCTCTCTTTACCCTCCCTATTCCCTCTTACCCTCCCTAACCACTCTCTCTACCATCCCTAACCCCTCTCTACCCTCCCTAACCCCTCTCTTTACCCTTCCTAACCCCTCTCTCTACCCTCCCTAACCCCTCTCTCTACCCTCCCTAACCCTCTCTTTGCCCTCCCTAACCCCTCTTTACCCTCCCTAACCCCACTCTTTACCCTCCCTAACCCCACTCTTTACCCTCCATAACCCCTCTCTTTACCACCCCTACACTCCCTAACCCCTCTCTTTACCCTCCCTATTCCCTCTTACCCTCCCTAACCACTCTCTCTACCCTCCCTAACCCTCTCCCTCCTAACCCCTCTCTTCTACCCTCCCTAACCCCTCTTTACCCTCCCTAACCCCTCTCTTTACCCTCCCTAACCCCCTCCTAACCCCTCTTTACCCTCCCTAACCCCTCCCTCTACCCTCCCTATTCCCCTCTCTCTCCCTAACCCTCTCTCTACCCTCCCTAACCCCTCTCTTTACCCTCCCTAACCCTCTCTTTACCCTCCCTAACCCCTCTTTTACCCTCCCTAACCCCTCTCTTTACTCCACCCTCCCTAACCCCTCACTCCACCCTCCCTCACCAATCTCTTTACCCTCCCTAACCCCTCTCTTTGCACTCCCTAACCCCTCTTTACCCTCCCTAACCCCTCTCTTTACCCTCCCTAACCCCTCTCTTTACCCTCCCTAACCCCTCACTCCACCCTCCCTAACCCCCCACTCCACCCTCCCTAACCCCTCTCTCCACCCTCCCTAACCCCTCACTCCACCATCTCTTTACCCTCCCTAACCCCTCTTTACCCTCCCTAACCCCTCTCCCTTACCCTCCCTCCCTACCCCTCTCTACCCTCCCTAACCCCTCTCTTTGCCCTCCCTAACCCCTCTTTACCCTCCCTAACCCCTCTCTTTGCCCTCCCTAACCCCTCTTTACCCTCCCTAACCCCTCTCTCCCCCTCCCTAACCCTTCACTCCGCCCTCCCTAACCCCTCTCTCCACCCTCCCTAACCCCTCTCTTTACCCTCCCTAACCTCTATCTTTGCCATCCCTAACCCCTCTCTTTGCCCTCCCTAACCCCTCTTTACCCCCTAACCCCACTCTTTACCATCCCTAACCCCTCTCTACCCTCCCTAACCCCTCTCTTTACCCTTCCTAACCCCTCTCTCTACCCTCCCTAACCCCTCTCTCTACCCTCCCTAACCCTCTCTTTGCCCTCCCTAACCCCTCTTTACCCTCCCTAACCCCACTCTTTACCCTCCCTAACCCCACTCTTTACCCTCCATAACCCCTCTCTTTACCACCCCTACACTCCCTAACCCCTCTCTTTACCCTCCCTATTCCCTCTTACCCTCCCTAACCACTCTCTCTACCATCCCTAACCCCTCTCTACCCTCCCTAACCCCTCTCTTTACCCTTCCTAACCCCTCTCTCTACCCTCCCTAACCCCTCTCTCTACCCTCCCTAACCCTCTCTTTGCCCTCCCTAACCCCTCTTTACCCTCCCTAACCCCACTCTTTACCCTCCCTAACCCCACTCTTTACCCTCCATAACCCCTCTCTTTACCACCCCTACACTCCCTAACCCCTCTCTTTACCCTCCCTATTCCCTCTTACCCTCCCTAACCACTCTCTCTACCCTCCCTAACCCCTCTCTCTCTACCCTCCCTAACCCCTCTCTCTCTACCCTCCCTAACCCCTCTCTTTACCCTCCCTAACCCCTCTCTTTACCCTCCCTAACCCCTCTCTTTACCCTCCCTAACCCCTCACTCCACCCTCCCTAACCCCTCACTCCACCCTCCCTCACCCATCTCTTTACCCTCCCTAACCCCTCTCGTTAACCTCCCTAACCCCTCTCTTATCCTCGCTAACCCCTCTCTTTACCCTCCCTAACCCCTCTCTCCGCCCTCCCTAACCCATCTCTTATCCTCCCTAACCCCTCTCTTTACCCTCCCTATTCCCTCTTACCCTCCCTAACCACTCTCTCTACCCTCCCTAACCCCTCTCTCTCTACCCTCCCTAAACCCTCTCTCTCTACCCTCCCTAACCCCTCTCTTTACCCTCCCTAACCCCTCTCTTTACCCTCCCTAACCCCTCTCTTTACCCTCCCTAACCCCTCACTCCACCCTCCCTAACCCCTCACTCCACCCTCCCTCACCAATCTCTTTACCCTCCCTAACCCCTCTCTTTGCACTCCCTAACCCCTCTTTACCCTCCCTAACCCCTCTCTTTACCCTCCCTAACCCCTCTCTTTACCCTCCCTAACCCCTCACTCCACCCTCCCTAACCCCCCACTCCACCCTCCCTAACCCCTCTCTCCACCCTCCCTAACCCCTCACTCCACCATCTCTTTACCCTCCCTAACCCCTCTTTACCCTCCCTAACCCCTCTCGTTACCCTCCCTAACCCCTCTCTACCCTCCCTAACCCCTCTCTTTGCCCTCCCGAACCCCTCTTTACCCTCCCTAACCCCTCTCTTTGCCCTCCCTAACCCCTCTTTACCCTCCCTAACCCCTCTCTCCGCCCTCCCTAACCCTTCACTCCGCCCTCCCTAACCCCTCTCTCCACCCTCCCTAACCCCTCTCTTTACCCTCCCTAACCTCTATCTTTGCCATCCCTAACCCCTCTCTTTGCCCTCCCTAACCCCTCTTTACCCCCCCTAACCCCACTCTTTACCATCCCTAA
>NW_025745196.1:43173-100000 GCF_021184085.1 Oncorhynchus gorbuscha
AATAACTGATGGCCCATCTCCGGACCGCAACAGATAGTTCAGAAAGGTAACAGAGTCGGTGGACTTACGTGGATTCATGGACGCACAGAACTTCTGGATGAGATGGAGTTAATGAAGAGAAAACAGCGAGATCAGGCGATTGCCATTTCCTCCTTTTATGGAGTTGAGATCTGTCTGACATTTCCACCTGACCTAATTAAAGCACCCCTGGCCCAGCTGAGTAAATGGCAATGAATTAAAGGATTATTCCACCAACTCCATGGGCCTTTTCTACAGCAACCCCGGAAATTTGTTAAATTCCACACTCCTCAAAAGGCTCATTGCTCCCCGTCCTGTCATCTCAGGGAGAGGAATTAGTCGGGCAACTGGCCGGATATATGTCCGGTTCTTCACCTGGATCTCCACTGATCTAACATGACCATCGGTCCCAGGCATGGTCTTAGTTATACGGCCCACCGGCCAGGAGGCGCGAGGCAGCTGAGGGTCCACCATCATTACTACTTGGCCAGTTTCCAGGCTGGCCATTTCTCTCCGCCATTTCCCTCTGTGCTGTAGACTTGGTAGACCAAAAATGGTCAGCTAAGATTTGGCTGTGTCGCCACCGGCATCTGCCTACGAGGTTGGTATCAGCATACATGGCTTGAGGAAGTGACGCATTTCGGCGTCCCATCAAGAGCATTTTCGGTGTAACCAGATCGGGGTCAGCGTTGTCTGCAGAGAGATATCACAAGGGTTTGGAGTTCAGTATCCCTTCCACCTCTATCAGGACGGTCCTCAAGACAGTTTCAGTGACAGTTTGGTCCCCCAGGACGACTCGTAAGGCCGTCTTTACAGATTTGATCTCTCGCTCCCATGTTCCTCCAAAATGAGGAGCGCCTGGAGGGTTAAATTTGAATGAGATTTGTTGGTCCATCAGCTGATCCTGGAGGCTGGGTTCCATGGCTTGGAAGGCTTCCTCCAACCTGGCTTCTCCTGCCTTGAAGTTCGTACCTCTGTCAGCCAGGATCTCGTAGGGTTTACCCCGTCGGGAGATACCGCCGTAGGGCCATGAGGAAGGCTTCAGTATCCAAACTTTCCAGTAGGTCCAGGTGGACACATCTGGTTGTCAAACACTTGAATAGAATGCCCCAGCGCTTTTCCACACGACGACCTAACTTGATCATCAAGGGGCCAAAGCAATCTACTCCTGTTGACCAGAAGGGTGGTTTAAGGAGGCGCAAGCGAGCAGGGGGTAAATCTGCCATTTTGGGCACCGTAGCTCCGGCCTGCCATCTATGACATTCTACGCAGGCGTATTGGTGCTTACGAATGGATCCTCATCCTCCAATTATCCAGTACTTCCGCCTCACCTCCCCATAGACCCTCTCTGGCCCTGGGTGGAGAAGCCGCTCATCATAACTCTTGATGAGGAGCCTGGTAAGAGGGTGTCTGGAGTCAAGAATAATTGGGTGGATAGCATCTGGGTCCAAAACCTCTGCTTGGCGCAGCCTCCCTCCGACTCTGATCACTCCAAGGATTGGATCATATTCTGGGGCAAGAGAGAGAAGACGGCTGTCCTTAGCCACTTCCCTACCAGCTTTCAGAGCTTTTAACTCCTCAGGGAAGCTAACTGCTTGTGGTTGCTGGAGGAGTAGTGCCTCTGCCGCGAGGGAGGTGGGTATAGAAGCCACCCCATCTGAGGTCTGGTCTGTGGCGACGATCAGATCCGGCAGTGTTTGGGATTGTGTTAGGTCAGGGAGAGCAGTTGTTGGTTCTGTAGAAATGCTGTAGCATTGGGCGGACTTCCTTAACTCATGAGCGTCAGTTGGTTGCGGAGGGGCCGCACGCCTGGGGGCTGTCGGCCACTCGTACTCTGGTTCGGACAAGAATGGTGGTCCCAAGCTCCAGCGATGGGGTTTAGCCAATTCCTTAAGGGTTTTACCTCTAGTAAATGTCATCAGCAGGATTGTTTATGCTATCAACATACCTCCAGTCCTGGACTTCTGTTAGGTCTTGGATTTCCGCGATGCGAATTCCGACGAACACCTTATACCTGCAGGACTCCGACTTGAGCCAGGTCAATACAGTGGTCGAATCACTCCAGTAGATGACCCGTTGGATTGACAAGGTGAGCTCGGCTCGCAAGGTACAGGCCAACTGGGCTCCGGAAAGGGCAGCACTGAGTTCCAGCCTAGGCATTGACAACTGCTTCTTGGGTGCGACCCTGGACCTGGCCATGACAAAGGAGACATGGGTGTGGCCTGCCTTATCCTCCACTCTAAGATAAGAAACCGCCCCATAAGCTCGCTCCGAAGCGTCACAGAACACATGCAGTTCCAGGCATGATCCCGGTTGGTCAGCACAGGATGGTACATAACATCTTGGCATTTGGACATCAGAGCTCCGTTAACTCTGTTTCCCAACAGATCCATCGTTCCACTAGGTCAGCCGGGTGGATTGGTTCATCCCAGTCCCTCCTGGTCTGCCACAGGTCCTGGACTAAGACTTTGGCCCGTGTTGTGTATGGCAGGATATACCCAAGGGGATCGTATTGACTGGCCAGGGTCCGATAGATGGTGCGCAGAGTGGGGGTTTCGGTACTCGGGGATGAGCGGTGCTTATACCCCAGGGTATCCGGTATGCAGTTCCACCTCAGTCCTAGAGTGGGCTCTTCTGGGTTAGCACCAGACAGCGTTAGCCATAGTTCACTGCTACTGGACCTAGCTTGTGGCGGGAGGTGCTGGATAACCTCCGCTCTGTTACTACCCCACTGTCTGACCTCAAATCCCCCTTTGGACAGGAGATTCCGTACTTTATCAAGGAGTGCTTTCGCTTCAGCCGTGGATGGGATGCTCTGTAAGCAGTTATCCACATAAAAGCATTTTCCACTGAATCCAATACTTCTGGGTCACTGTCTGGATGCTCCCGTGCGTGTCTCTGCAGAGCGTATATGGCACAGCAAGGACTGCAGGTGGTGCCAAATGGGAGTACCTGCCATTCATAGATTGTGGGCTCTGCATCTCGTTCCATATCTCGCCATATGAACCGGAGCCGTGTGGTGTCGGACGGCAGTAAACGAATCTGATGAAACATGGCTTTGATGTCTCCACTGATGGCTGTAGAGTGCTGCCAGAATCGGAGAAGGACACCGAGCAAGGAAGGACCTAAGGTTGGTCCGGGGAGTAGACAGTCATTCAGGCTTTGACCAGCAGCTTGGAATGAACAGTTGAAGACAAGTCTATACTTCCCACCATGTTGCTGGATAACATGGTGAGGGAGATACCAGGATTCACGAAGTGCGTTTCCCTCTTCATGAGCTGTCACTTCAGTGACGTAGCCTGCCTTCACAATGTTATGAATTTCTCGGTTATGAACTTCTGCAAGCTCAGGATTCTTCATCAGGCGTCGCTCCGTTCCACGCAGTAGTGGGAGTACAGCCCGTGTCATGGTTGCCAGAGGAGGATGGTTGGGCACCCGTAGCAGTGGGGTTGTATACCTGCAAACGCCATCCATTTCAGTGGTGGTGGTGCTCTTCTCCAGGAGGTCTAATGCATAGGAGTCATGTTTCGAGCGAGTGACCTCCTGTAGCTTCCGGTTGGAAAAGGTGTCCATCTTCCATAGCATCTCAACATTCCGAAGGAGGTCAGTGGCTGCATCTGGATTGCTTCTGGTGAAGAGGACTTGCTGTGACTGTACAGCTTGGGTGGAGAGAAGTTGATGAGATGGACCTTGCACAGCCCAACCCAAGGATGTATGGACAGCAATGGGTCCTCCTTCTGGTCCAGCTCGTATAGGCTCAGTCGGGGAGACGAGATGTGGGTGGTCTGACCCAATCAGGATAAGTGGTGCTACTCTGGCCAGGTTAGGAAGAGGCAATCCTCGTAGATGAGGATAATGTTTCTATAGAACACTTACCGGGCAGGAGTGCTCTGCGTGATTCAAGCCATCTGCCGTGAAGGGGTTGGTTATGTTATAGGCCACGTCCCTGTTTCCTGAAGGTGAAATGCTAAAGGTTACAGCAGAGCCTTTCATTTGGATAACATCATGTCGCACCGTTCTGAGATTAAGGATCTCGGGGGTCCCCTCCAGGTTAAGCTGACGGGTGGCCGCCGTGAGAATGATTGTACTTTCTGACCCATCATCTAGAACGGCGAATCTATCAATGCTTCTCTCTTCACTTTGCAGAGTGACCTTGACCACCTTCAACATGACCCTTGGAGACCGGTTCTGCTGGTCGAGGTACAGCTCCTTTGCAGCTCCTACCATGAGCATACTCTGCTCCTTCTGTGCTTGGGGAATTAGATCATGCAACATGGTGAGATGGATTTCTTTATAGCGGTTGCAGGGTTTCCTCAATGTGTAGGTCTCCGCCTTATGGCTACGGGCACACTTGTAGCATCGCTCGCCTGAAGTGATCCAGGCCTTCAATTGAGTTTGAGTGAGCTGTTTTACTCTGAGGCATGAGCCAAGGAAGTGCCCCTTACTATTGCAATATGGGCAGTAAGGTTGGAATTTGATGTTCCTGCTCTTGAGAGGGGTCTTCTTCCCGGGTTCTTCCCCGGCCTCACTATTTAAGTACATGGTAGTGCTCTTCGCCTTCACCTCCAACCATGCGGCCAGGTCTCTGAGAGCATAGGTGCTTCTCGAGCCCTCTTTCAGGATGCCCTTATTCAAACAATGTTCAATGAAACTGTCTCTGAGGTACACTGGAAGTTTGCTATGAAGCCTGTCTACGTGGGAGCCACATTTCAGCTCGTTCCCGTCTTCTCCTTCAACGGATTGGAGCATCCAGGTCAGGGATTGGACAGCCAGGGAGAATTCTTGGAAGGGAGCATGGTCTCCCATTTTAATTGGAAACGTGTTCAGGATGTTGTTTAGTTCATTCTGGACTAGCTGACGTGGCTCACCATATCTCGCCTTCAGGGCCTGGAGAGCAGCAGTGTATGGTGTTGCGGAGTGCATAAAGGATTGGGCCAGCCTGTATGCACTGGGAAACCGCAAATGATCCATTAGTACTTGGTATTTGTAGCGTTCTGACAGATGACTGAATACCCAGTAGACTCTCCAATGCCATTTCCAAAAGGACAAATTCACTCTCCTTTCCTTTTTCAAAATATGGCAGTTTGGGTCTGGGAATTCCATAGGCTGAGGCTACTAGAAGTTTCATAATGTTGGCTCCCTCTTCTGGTTGCGTGAAGGATAAACCCGGGACTTCTGATGAGCCCACTGTGGCCTCATTGGGCCGGTCCCCTACTGTCCCAGACCCACCATTTGTGGCAGCCGGAATTGGGCGAGAGCCCTCCGACCTGTTGTTTGAGGACTGGCCTGGCCCTGGACGAAAGGAACAATTTGCCTTGGTTGGTAATTGGCGGAAAGGCGAAGGAGTGATGCTTTGTCCAGATGGAGGAATGCTAACTTGTGTCACTGGTGGAGCGACCTGTCTCCCGTGCTCCGTGTTGGCTGTTGACCCCGGAGCCTCCGGGGACTGTGGGCCATGCTGTACCAGAGGGGCAGATTGGTAAAGAAAGGCAGACAGTTCAGGTCCATGTGGAGTGGTGGTCAGGTCAACTCCCTGTTCGTTCCTCTCCAGGAAGGGTGAGACCATCCGTGCCTCCTCTAATTCCCTTCTGGCTTGACGGTGCCGTCGCTGCTGTGCCAGGTCCTTGGCAATGAATTCCCTTTCCTGTAGAGCTCTACGGGCCTGCACATCCAATTGGTGACATTGTTCGTCAGCCTATCGTTCCTCCTCAATCTGACGCTCAATTTCCTCCAGGGCTAATAGTTTCATCCTCTCTTGTAGGACAGCGGTCTGTGAATCGTTGAGGGCTAGTGAATGGCGGCTGCCATGGCCACTTCCAAAGGGGTATCCACTGGTCGAACTCCCACTCCGTCTAGAGTGCTTCGACGATTTCCCATTAGTTAATGGGTGAGCGGAGCCTGCCTCTGGAAGATGGTCGACCTGTGCGGTGGGAGTTACCTCCTCCATAGGTTCTTCATGTAGACCACTTTCCTGCTCCAAAGCAGTTTCCAGGCCTTGGCTCAGAGGGGATGGTTGATGGCTGAAACATATAGTTGATCCATCAACTCTTTGAGCTCTGGTGGGCTTGCCCTTTGATGTCGGAAACTCGACCACATAATCCTTAAGACAACCAGGTGCTTGCCTGGTTCTTCTGGTGCTGCTGGTGGTTGAGGATGAAGCCTTTGTTGCTTTAGGCTTAGCTCCTGGATATTTCCTTTGTTCCAAGACCTTTCCCTCAGCTGCTCTCTCCTCCTCTCTTCTTCCTTCCAGTGGAGACAATTCTTACCTCTCCGCCTCCATTTCCTTTTCACCCGTCTTTGGTTCAGTCATCATCCGGCTCGAAGGACCATTGAAAGATTATTGGAATCTGTGTGGGTAGCTGGACAGGTAGGATGACTGACAGTGAAGGTGAACAGGTGGTCACGTGTCAGGTGACAGAGGAATGGGTGAGACTGAGGCAGGAATTCCTTTAACCATAAAGTGGTATATTTACTGAGTAGTCTGTGCTGCATCACAAAGGAAACAAATAACATGTATCCAATCAAATTCATAATCAAAGATCAAATCATATCATTCATTATTAACATAATTTAGGGAATTCAACAGTTCATTAAGAAGTCAATAGTAATCATCCGCAAGTCATTTAGGCTCGTAACTATTTATCATAAATCATGAAAGAATACAAACAGTGAATACAATACAATATATAATCCCCATTATCAAAGTCAATCAGTTAGCAAACAATGACATTTCTTATTTCACTCTTTCAATTGTCTTCATGTGTCCATATAATTAATTTCAATACACATGAACCATATCGATTGCATAATTGGCCTATGAGGAGCCGTAGGGCCGTGATCATTGACAATTCAAACATATTGTGTAATGTGAAGCTGCGCTCCAAGCTGCGCTCCAAGCTGCGCTCCAAGCTGCGCTCCAAGCTGCGAGCTGCGCTCCGTGGTAATAAATATTAACAATAACTGATGGCCCATCTCCGGACCGCAACACATAGTTCAGAAAGGTAACAGAGTCGGTGGACTTACGTGGATTCATGGACGCACAGAACTTCTGGATGAGATGGAGTTAAGGAAGAGAAAGCAGCGAGATCAGGCGATGGCCATTTCCTCCTTTTATGGAGTTGAGATCTGTCTGACATTTCCACCTGACCTAATTAAAGCGCCCCTGGCCCAGCTGAGTAAATGGCAATGAATTAAAGGATTATTCCACCAACTCCATGGGCCTTTTCTACACTCTCGTTCTTGGGGTGGAATTGGCGTGGGGTGTGGGGTGTGGGGGGTCCATGGGTGGCTTTTCACAATCTCTTTGGATTCCTCATTTCTTACTCATAGTTAGAAACAAGTTTTGTTCAAATCGGATGTTACGTACTATATTTATTTAATGTGATATTAATCTTTTAAATTAAAATGGCCAATTTGGGTGCACTCAATTAGCTTAGTTTCTCAGAGATCAAATGATATTTCAACAAAATAATGTTGCAGTAACGGTTATCTTATCTGTTTCTAACTACAGTAATGATTCCAGAACAATCTGAGATGGTGGGTGTCATGGCTTGCTAAAATAACATAGAACGACCCCATTGGCTCATGATCAGTGCAACTGAATATTGTGCAATACTAACTCTAAAAAATATATATTTGTATGAAATAAACTGCAAAGGCCTTGTCACGCATAATCCATTATTTCATAACTTATTACAGTACAGCGATATGAAATGAAATGCATCTCTCAGGAGTGATCTGAAATTGACTGTGACACCCTCTTTGTACCAGTAGGGGTAAGTGTTCCATAGCATTTTCATTTACGACGCCACTGTTATTTATGACATCACATTGTTATTTCAGTGTAGATACGGTGCTGTGATAGTTGTTGTGAATACATACAACAACTGTCTGTCTGTTTATGTTTGATCCTTTTTGAGTGTCATCGCATAAAGCCAATTGCTTTGGTCAGAGAATGAGAGAAACTGGTGAACTACAAAAATCAACACCCTTAAAGGTCGGAAACACTTTGCTTCCAGACCAATGCCAAATTTGACCAGACCATTTAAAGAGGTCTTATTCTAGAACTCATCAGACACAATCAGATAAACAATATCTGATCAATGATTATGCATGAATCCCAGCTACAACACATGATTAATTGTTTTCACCTTATATCCAAAGCATGCCTGTCTATTTGTGTTTCATACCAATACTGACAGACCAAGTAAAGAATTTCTTAACACAGTAAATGTCTCATAACCCAAACAATACACAAATACGCAATTCAGCCTTTAAAACAGACTGCGGCTCAGTAACTAATGAAATGAATACTAAAAGAGCACAAAAAATAACAAGAGAACAGGTTCATCTCAAACAGAATGCCCAACTGGTCTAGATTTCCAAAGGGAATAGGTATCTTTAACGGTCAGACCTGATAAGTTTAACCCCAGAGTCAGAGAGGGGCCTCTGGTCTGCTACCAGCTGACCCCTGGGTCCAGAGCACTCGATGAGAATGAACACTATCGGGTTTCTGTGGTTTCACAACAAATACCGGGGGAATTTTATTATATTGAATTATTCTGGAGAAGCAGGGCTGGAGGTGGAGTAGGGGTGGCTGCTACTGCAGATGGGGGTCATGATACAGTTATTCAGAGATCTTGTTGCTGTCTCGCAGGCAGCAGGGGAGCTCTGTTCCTGTGTTTCATACTCCTGACTGGGATTGCTGTCTATCTCCCCATGCCTCCCTTTCTACTTCCAAACTCTTACTTTAACACTCTTTGTTTCAGGGGAGATTCCTGACTGTTACCACTGGAATTAACAGTCGTTCATTCTCTCAAAGGCGACCCCTACGGGAGGAAGGACGGCACCATCCATGAGGATACAACACACTGACATGATTCTCTAGTCGAAAAAGTAACATTTTCTAGAAATCTAATTCAAGACATAAGAGCAGGGCTGCCCACAAAAGCCCTATGTCTCCCTTTTCTACATGAGTCCCCATTTTCACCTCCACATCATGTGTTTGAGTCTTGTTGGAACCTAATGTTCTCCCAGACAGGAGCAATATTTGAGTTTCCCCTTTTATAGTCTGGTTCCAGTTTGGCTCCGCTGCTATGGAGAGAGAGAGTGAGAGAGAGAGAGAGAGAGAGAGAGAGAGAGAGAGAGAGAGAGAGAGAGAGAGAGAGAGAGAGAGAGAGAGAGAGAGAGAGAGAGAGAGAGAGAGAGAGAGAGAGAGAGAGACTAAGAGAAAGAGAGTGATTGGGACACCTTCCAAAACAGTCCTTTATAACAGGTTGATTAGCATGCTGGCTTGTTTAAATTGCCTCCTGGAAGGCTGATGTGGAATCAAACAATATCCTCTGGCTTTAGACTCCATACCCCCATAGCTTCTCATTTATTTTAATGCAGCAGGGTTAGATAGAGAGGCCTGCCTGGCACCACTCTACTCGGGAGGCTGGCTGGCTGGCTGAACCCAAGGAGGCCAGATCAGGGTGGTTTATGATGAATCAATTAATATCAGTTCAATAAAAGTGGCTGTATGAATGCCTCTTTTTGTGCAACGGTTTACGGTGATAGACTCTGTGCCTGTGGTCATTATCTGAAGGAATCCTTTAGAGTGGCCGAGACGCCATAATGAAATAATGAATACAACTCCTTTCTCATTATTGTTCCGGACCTCAATTAAGGCCTGATTTGTCTCCAGATCCGGTTTTTATGGGAATACCAGGAGTTAATAAGAGGGAATTGTTCAGCGAAGTTGTTATCACTTTGTATTGGCCGTGTCTGTCTTCCAGGATGCTGTGGAGGTTTATTACTGTATTTGGACCAAGCCCAATCCATATGCTCCATTCCACTGTTAACATTTGGTCATCTTGCAACATTTAAGAGGGCCCAAGGCACACACACTTAAGTACCCAGGGCAGTTACAAACATTGCGTTCTTCTTTCCTGTCCGCGAGGAGAGTCTCAGACAGTGTTAGTGTACTTCTTTTTTTAAACTAGGCAAGTCAGTTAAGAACAAATTCTTATTTTCAATGACAGCCTAGGAACAGTGGGTTAACTGCCTGTTCAGGGGCAGAAGGACAGATTTGTACCTTGTCAGCTCGGGGGTTTGAACTTGCAACCTTCTGATTACTAGTCCAACGCTCTAACCACTAGGCTACCCTGCCGCCCCATCAGCCTCTTCACTTACCTTTTACAATTGGGCCACTTCCCTAGGATGCAATAATACCTTCCTTGAAACCATTTTGCTTCTTTGACAAAGCCTTTCTTTAAAGACTATGCTTTTTTTCTGAACCTTAAACACTGGCAGACATGCAAGGAGACAAACTAAATCAAATTCTAGATTCATTCTCAACACTTTCCTTTCAGTGACAATTTTATACGTACCTCTCAGGTCTCTCCTTCTAGAGATGTAGGATCTTAATTTGATCACCCTGTTGTTGCACAGCAGGAAATGCAAAATCGGCCGGGGTTTAAAAAGACTTCAAAAGTTAGTAATTTCCGATTTCAGACTTGTTTTGCCCTAAAAATGGATCAACCCCTACAAAAATGTGAATTCATCCACACAATAATTTACATTTCCTGTTGCTGCAAGATTATTTTCCTGCTGTGATAAACTGGTCAAATTAAGATTTTACACACCTGTACTTTGGTAAACAGGTCCTTGTTGGGGCCGATTTCTCCTGCTGCCATGATTTTCTTCATGACTCCTCTAATAGGAAACTTAATTTGAGGATGTTAACAGAAATCTGTTTGAATTAAACACTGTCTATTAAACACAACTCTGTTGTCATTTTCGTATTTGGAGACATATTTTGGAGACCACAGTGTAAAAAGTGTGTATCAGACCTCCAGGTTGAACAATTGTGGTCGGCGATGCAGTGGCATCCTAGGCTGATAAAGCCCCTTTGTGTGAACCTCATCCTCATGGCAGATCCCTTACCATCCAGAGATCAGGTCTAACCATAGTAGCCCGTCTCAAAACATCCCTCTGTGGCTTTGGCTGGACTTTGATGTCATGGAGACTCATTTGTGTCGGTACTACTTTCTCTGTCAGACAAACTCATGGAAATATTTCTGCAAGAGGAGATGTTTACTGTAAACCCAATTTGAAAAGTAAATAATGCCGTTTTTTTGGGGGGGTCGACTTTGAGACCAGCAGAAGTCTTAAAGTCTTTGTGTGTTTTCATGTTGGTTTCATACAGGCATTCATTTAAAAAAAATATTTCCATGTGTGCCCTCTATTTTTAATTAACTGCTGTGCCAATAGGGACCTTGAGTGGTTCATCAATTGTCCAGTCCATTCAAACGGACAGAGCAGACAGATTACGGAACCATGTAAAAGCAACACACTCCTTAATATCTAAGATGCATAACGGCATTTGGCAACCGGTTTGAAACTCTTTTATGAGTTTGAATTCGATTAAGGTCCATGCGAATTTATGTGATTTTAGTTTATCCTTGAGGGAAATCAGTGTCATTTAGAGCAAATGAAAACCTGCTCTGTACAGACGTCCTTATGACAGAGAGACAATGGAGTTTTACTGAAAACATGTCTCTCATTTAAATATTCCCATGCTATCACAAGCCTTCCACAAACTCATCATCTGGTTTCACACTATTCTGTTGAAGACCATGAGGACCATCTGATTTTATTAGTCATAGATAAACTCTGTTCAAATTGTTCAATTCCCTGGTGCCCAGTTATAAAAAGAGATAAGTTGTCACAGAGAGCTCATGTTTTCCATTTGCTCGCATTTTTAGACAAAGGGCTAACCATATGTAATGAACTTTTCAGAGGAAAATATGCACTCTCCTCTTCAACAATTGAATATGTATCCTCTCAACGCCCCATAGAGACAATATACTATGAAACAACAGAGGAAATGGTTCTGTTTTTGTTTTGTGTTGTCATGCGTGTGTATTCGTGTAAATAGATTTCGAGTTCAGAGCTTAGTGGGTCCTTTATTTGAACAAGCTGCCTGTCAATGTGCCATGCTGAAATATCTCTGCTTGTGCACTCGCAGACCTGACACGATTCTCATGTGACAAAATGGAAAACACTCTCGCTGCGTGCTGCCTCCTTCATAAGCCAATCCAAACAAAGTAGACTTGCTTCATCTCTGAGTTGGTAGATGGCGAGACCACCAAGGGAAACAGCTCACTTGTCTATGACATCAGTTAACATTATCATTGATCTGTCACTCTCTCTCTCCTCTCTTTCACTCTCTCTCTCTCTATCTCTCCTCTCCTTCACTCTCTCTCTCTCTCCTCTCCTTCACTCGCTCACTCTCCTCTCCTTCACTCGCTCACTCTCTCTCTCTCTCTCTCTCTCCTCTCCTTCACTCTCTCTCTCACTCTCCTCTCCTTCACTCGCTCACTCTCTCTCTCTCTCCTCTCCTTCACTCACTCTCTCTCTCTCCTCTCCTTCACTCTCTCTCTCTCTCTCTCTCTCTCTCTCTCTCTCTCTCTCTCTCTCTCTCTCTCTCTCTCTCTCTCTCTCTCTCTCTCTCTCTCTCTCTCTCTCTCTCTCTCTCTCTCTCCTTCACTCTCTCTCTCTCCTCTCCTTCACTCGCTCACTCTCTCCTCTCCTTCACTCGCTCTCTCTCTCCTCTCCTTCACTCGCTCTCTCTCTCCTCTCCTTCACTCGCTCACTCTCCTCTCCTTCACTCGCTCACTCTCTCCTCTCCTTCACTCACTCACTCTCTCTCTCTCTCTCTCTCTCTCTCTCTCTCTCTCTCTCTCTCTCTCTCTCTCTCTCTCCTCTCCTTCACTCGCTCTCTCTCTCCTCTCCTTCACTCGCTCACTCTCTCCTCTCCTTCACTCGCTCACTCACTCTCTCTCTAAGCCCTTTATCCTTTACTTCTCTCTTGCACACACTTCCCATTACTCACTCTTCCCCATCAAGTCACTCGGTTAAAAAGACTCAGACTGGGTCTTGACTGTAGAAGTGGTAGCAGAGTCTCAGGATAGAACAATGGTGCCTGGTCTGCATATTCCCATACCACAAACTGCACAACAATGAGGGTCTTTGTCCAAGACTGTGAAAAACCACACATCACCTTCACTTGACTTTAATACTTAGCAGGCATCCCTGCTGATAATCGCTGGAGAAAATGTGTTGGCATTCTCTCTCTGGGTAATTTAGCCAACCTGATGTATTTACAGCAGCTGTCCACACCAATAGGATGGCATGGCTCTCACCCACCAGTCACCACGGCCTACTGTAGAGCCTCTATGGACAGCACGGACAGTGATCACAGCTATTACTAAATAAACATTTCCAGATTGCAAGATTTTGTTATTGCACACACTTTCTGTGGGAGTATAATTTTCTGGATGGCAAAGAAATATAAAAGTATAAAACTCTGAAATAGTTTCCAAATGTAGAAATCTGTTGGTGTTTAGGCTGAAATTATGTAATTATTTCATTTTTGAATCGATATCTACACACTATAGATAGCAAGTAACTAAAGTCTCCTGTCCCTTTTGACAAAACAGAGGTCATCCCAATAGGACATTGTTCCTTGGTGCATTGCTGTAATTGGTTATCTGAGCCAGTGCTAATGACTTAGAGGCAAGGTCGCCATTGAACATTTAGATTCATTTGACCCAATTTTCATATCAATATCTGACCTGCTCTACTATTCAATGGGGTAGCTACATTCCATCATGCCTGGATACAGGTGAAGACCTGGCTATGAGCCTGTTGTGGTATGTTCCTCACTAATGTGTCTTAAATATCAAACCCCAAAAGATGAGACACAAAACAAACGGTCTTGCTTTCTTGTGGTATGAGATCTGGAGCCGGGATATCTCAAAATGTTCTCCGTATGTAAGGGACCTGCACTGGCTCTTCTGCTGTAAAACAGTATGTTAGATGTTCTCCGTATGTAAGGGACCTGCACTGGCTCTTCTGCTGTAAAACAGTATGTTAGATGTTCTCCGTATGTATGGGACCTGCACTGGCTCTTCTGCTGTAAAACGGTATGTTAGATGTTCTCCGTATGTAAGGGACCTGCACTGGCTCTTCTGCTGTAAAACAGTATGTTAGATGTTGTCCGTATGTAAGGGACCTGCACTGGCTCTTCTGCTGTAAAACGGTAAAATTTATTATCATGTCTTGTCCCTGTGCTCCCCATTCTGTTAGATGTTCTCCGTATGTTTATTCCTAAATCATTCCTTTTTAGTATTCACCATGCTGTGATTGTGTTTCACCTGGACGTATGTAAGGGACCTGCACTGGCTCTTCTGCTGTAAAACGGTATGTTAGATGTTCTCCGTATGTAAGGGACATGCACTGGCTCTTCTGCTGTAAAACAGTATGTTAGATGGTCTCTGTAGTAAACTAACTAATCACTTTTGGCATGTTTTTGCTAAATTAATATCTTGGTAGAGGAGGGATGATGACTACAGCAAGAGAAATATGGCGGACAGACTTACTGCACCATAACTAAACGTGGAAGAGGAACTTGGTCCGTGGTGTTTCTGTAGGACCAGAAGCAGTAGTCTGGCCCCTCCCTCCACCTACCAAGACCTGGTTGTACCGGTCCAGTAGTCTGACCTCTCCCTCCACCTACCAAGACCTGGTTGTACCGGTCCAGTAGTCTGGTCCCTCCCACCACCTACCAAGACCTGGTTGTACCGGTCCAGTAGTCTGGCCCCTCCCTCCACCTACCAAGACCTGGTTGTACCGGTCCAGTAGTCTGGTCCCTCCCACCACCTACCAAGACCTGGTTGTACCGGTCCAGTAGTCTGGTCCCTCCCACCACCTACCAAGACCTGGTTGTACCGGTCCAGTAGTCTGGCCCCTCCCTCCACCTACCTAAACCTAGTTGTACCGGTCCAGTAGTCTGGTCCTTCCCACCACCTACCAAGACCTAGTTGTACCGGTCCAGTAGTCTGGCCCCTCCCTCCACCTACCTAGGCCTGGTTGTACCGGTCCCTCCACCTACCTAGACCTGGCTGTACTGGTCCAGTAGTCTGGCCCCTCCCTCCCTCCACCTACTTAGACCTGGCTGTACCGGTCCAGTAGTCTGGCCCCTCCCTCCCTTCTAATTGTCAAATGTAGCTGGCTACTCTTTGGTCCAGCTTTGTAGTAATGGATGATGAGGTACTATTTAAAAAAATATAACAGACATGACTGTCTGTTAGAACCTGTCCCTACTATAAAAGACATGACTCTCTCTCTCTCTGATGGAACCTGTCCCTACTATAACAGACATGACTCTCTGTTAGAACCTGTCCCTACTATAACAGACATGACTCTCTCTGATGGAACCTGTCCCTACTATAACAGACATGACTCTCTCTGTTAGAACCTGTCCCTACTATAACAGACATGACTCTCTGTTAGAACCTGTCCCTACTATAACATACATGACTCTCTGTTAGAACCTGTCCCTACTATAACAGACATGACTCTCTGTTAGATGTCTCTGTGTTACCTGTCCCTACTATAACAGATCATGACTCTTCTCTGTTAGAACCTGTCCCTACTATAACAGACATGACTCTCTGTTAGAACCTGTCCCTACTATAACAGACTGACTCTCTCTGTTAGAACCTGTCCCTATGACTCTCTCCTGTTAGAACCTGTCCCTACTATAACAGACATGACTGTTGGAACCTGTCTCCTTATAACAGATGACTGCTGTTGAGAACCTGTCCCTACTATAACAGACATGACTCTCTGTTATTCCCTGTTAGAACCTGTCTGTTAAGACATGACTCTCTTTCACCTGTCCCTATATACAGAGATGTTCTCCGTATGTAAAGGGACCTGACTCTCTGTCCTGTCCCTACTATAACAGACATGACTCTCTGTTTTTGCTAAATTAATATCTTGGTAGAGGAGGGATGATGACTATAACAGACTTATGCACCATAACTAAACGTGTTAGAACCTGTCCCTACTATAACAGACATGACTCCCGTCGGTTCCTTGTTTACCCATGCCGTGGTGTGTTTCGCCCTGTCCTGTGTGTTTTTGCCTTCATCAGATGCTCTCTGTGTCCCTACTATAACAGACATGACTCTCTCTGTTGGAACCTGTCCCTACTATAACAGACATGACTCTCTCTGTTAGGAACCTGTCCCTACTATAACAGACATGACTCCCCTCCCTCTACCAAACCTGTTAGAACCTGTCCCTACTATAACAGACATGACTCTCTGTTAGAACCTGTCCCTACTATAACAGACATGACTCTCTCTTGTTAGAACCTGTCCCTACTATAACAGACATGACTCTCTGTTGTTGAACCTGTCCCTATAACAGACATGACTATAACAGACTATATGACTCCCTGTGACTCTGGAACTCTCTCTGTTAGAACCCTACTATAACAGACATGACTCTCTGTTAGAACCTGTCCCTACTATAACAGACATGACTCTCTCTGTTGAACCTGTCCCTACTATAACAGACATGACTCTCTGTTGGAACCTGTCCCTACTATAACAGACATGACTCTCTGTTGGAACCTGTCCCTACTATAACAGACATGATAACACTATAACAGACATGACTCTCTGTTGGAACCTGTCCCTACTATAACAGACATGACTCTCTGTTAGAACCTGTCCCTACTATAACAGACATGACTCTCTCTGTTAGAACCTGTCCCTACTATAACAGACATGACTCTCTCTCCCTACTATAACAGTTAGAACCTGTCCCTACTATAACAGACATGACTCTCTCTCCCTACTATAACAGTTGGAACCTGTCCCTACTATAACAGACATGACTCTCTCTGTTAGAACCTGTCCCTACTATAACAGACATGACTCTCTCTCTCTGTTGGAACCTGTCCCTACTATAACAGGCATGACTCTCTGTTAGAACCTGTCCCTACTATAACAGACATGACTCTCTGTTAGAACCTGTCCCTACTATAACAGACATGACTCTCTCTGTTGGAACCTGTCCCTACTATAACAGACATGACTCTCTGTTAGAACCTGTCCCTACTATAACAGACATGACTCTCTGTTAGAACCTGTCCCTACTATAACAGACATGACTCTCTCTGTTAGAACCTGTCCCTACTATAACAGACATGACTCTCTCTCTGTTGGAACCTGTCCCTACTATAACAGACATGACTCTCTGTTGGAACCTGTCCCTACTATAACAGACATGACTCTCTGTTAGAACCTGTCCCTACTATAACAGACATGACTCTCTGTTGGAACCTGTCCCTACTATAACAGACATGACTCTCTGTTAGAACCTGTCCCTACTATAACAGACATGACTCTCTCTGTTGGAACCTGTCCCTACTATAACAGACATGACTCTCTCTGTTAGAACCTGTCCCTACTATAACAGACATGACTCTCTGTTAGAACTCTGTCCCTACTATAACAGACATGACTCTCTGTTGGAACCTGTCCCTACTATAACAGACATGACTCTCTGTTGGAACCTGTCCCTACTATAACAGACATGACTCTCTGTTGAACCTGTCCCTACTATAACAGACATGAAACCTGTCCCTACTATAACAGACATGACTCTCTGTTAGAACCTGTCCCTACTATAACAGACATGACTCTCTGTTAGAACCTGTCCCTACTATAACAGACATGACTCTCTGTTGAACCTGTCCCTACTATAACAGACATGACTCTCTGATGGAACCTGTCCCTACTATAACAGACATGACTCTCTGTTAGAACCTGTCCCTACTATAAGACATGACCTGTCCCTACTATAACAGACATGACTCTCTGTTAGAACCTGTCCCTACTATAACAGACATGACTCTCTCTGTTAGAACCTGTCCCTACTATAACAGACATGACTCTCTCTGTTAGAACCTGTCCCTACTATAACAGACATGACTCTCTCTCTGTTGGAACCTGTCCCTACTATAACAGACATGACTCTCTGTTAGAACCTGTCCCTACTATAACAGACATGACTCTCTGTTGGAACCTGTCCCTACTATAACAGACATGACTCTCTGTTAGAACCTGTCCCTACTATAACAGACATGACTCTCTGTTGGAACCTGTCCCTACTATAACAGACATGACTCTCTGTTAGAACCTGTCCCTACTATAACAGACATGACTCTCTGTTGGAACCTGTCCCTACTATAACAGACATGACTCTCTCTGTTGGAACCTGTCCCTACTATAACAGACATGACTCTCTCTCTCTGTTGGAACCTGTCCCTACTATAACAGGCATGACTCTCTGTTAGAACCTGTCCCTACTATAACAGACATGACTCTCTGTTAGAACCTGTCCCTACTATAACAGACATGACTCTCTGTTAGAACCTGTCCCTACTATAACAGACATGACTCTCTGTTGGAACCTGTCCCTACTATAACAGACATGACTCTCTGTTAGAACCTGTCCCTACTATAACAGACATGACTCTCTCTGTTAGAACCTGTCCCTACTATAACAGACATGACTCTCTCTCTCTGTTGGAACCTGTCCCTACTATAACAGACATGACTCTCTCTGTTAGAACCTGTCCCTACTATAACAGACATGACTCTCTGTTAGAACCTGTCCCTACTATAACAGACATGACTCTCTCTGTTAGAACCTGTCCCTACTATAACAGACATGACTCTCTCTCTCTGTTGGAAACTGTCCCTACTGTAACAGACTATAACAGGGCCTTTTTGTAGCTCAGTTGGTAGAGCATGGCGCTTGTAACGCCAGGGTAGTGGGTTCGATTCCCGGGACCACCCATACGTAGAATGTATGCACACATGACTGTAAGTCGCTTTGGATAAAAGCGTCTGCTAAATGGCATATATTATTTATATTATTATTATCATATATTAACTTTGTCACGTGTGTTAAACCTTTCATAAGCTCCCTCAGTCATTTTCAGAGTTTTAGTAATATATTGTGCACCATTAGTAAGTGAACTGTGCCTTTTTATGTACTTGCTAACAGCGGGTAGATTTATGGAAAAAGCGGTGTGAGATTGTCAACATTAAAAGCACTCAGTGGAGGCAGTGAGAGTTACATGCAGGAGACCATTACATACATGTGTTGTTATTGTTTATTTATCTTCGTTGGGCAGTGATGGCAGCGAGTCAGTCCTGTTTCCCAGATCTCTCAGCAAGAGCATGATTCATCTGGACACAAGCCAGAGATTGACTCAGTGATCACCCAGAATAGCTTAGCTCAGTGTAGTGCACGTGCATGTGTCTATATGCATGCGCACACGTGTGTGTGTGTGCGCATGTGCAATGTGTGTCTTTGTGTGCGTGTATTCCTGTGTGTGTGTCATGAGATCTGCACTGTTTCTCTCCACCCACTGTGGGCCTCCCCATACAGGCCAGATGGATGGTCTCACCCAGTGTCAGGGAGGTGACAGCTGCCTGGCCTGGCCCCTCCTGTCCTGGCCCTGCCTGGGTCTGGATCCCGTCCTCTGACAGCCCCTGACAGGCCCTCTGACGTGGGACACGCCACGCCAGCCTCTCCCCTCTCTCTTCCTCCATCTACCCCTCTCTCCACCCTCCCCAGCATCTCCCTCTCTCCTTCCCCCTCTCTGCCTTCTCCCCACTCTCTCCTCTCTTCCCCACTCCCATCTCTTCTTACCCAGGATGCATGTCTTATGGAAACTCCAGGTTTGCTGAGAAATGAATGATGTCACACAGAGTCCCTTAAATGAAATGTTAGTTATGAGTCACACCCCTACTCTATGCGTTTTTAGTGGCTGTGAGTGCCATGCAATAGGTATTCACCCCACTGACGACTGATTAATTAGTCTGTTCAATGACAATGATGAATGTTTTCATTAAAAGATCCTTAGCAAAGATTAAAGAGACTAATAATTATCTTACAACATACACTATATGCTACAGTGTGTGTGTTTAAGAGTGTTTCAGTGTGTCTAAACTCTAAAGACAGCCTCCCTTTTTGTTTACGATAACCTAATAATGCCTGTTTGGTGTCAGACTAATACACTTTATTTGGCTTTGGTCTAGCATGTTCAGAAGGGTTAGCAAAGGAATGTGAGCTATCAATTCTTCTCCTCTTTATCAGCCCCCTCTCTCTCCGTCCCCTTTTTCTCTCTCTTTCTCTCTCTCCCTCTCTCCCCTTCACCCCCGCCCCTCTACCCCTTCTCTCTCTCCCTCTCTCCCCTTCACCCCCGCCCCTCTACCCCTTCTCTCTCTCCCCCACTCTCTCTTCTCTCTAAATGCAGTATAGACATTACAGAGCTCTCATTAGAGTGACTGGGGGTATGTGCTGTTGGGGCTTGTGCTGTGCAGACAGCAGTAACCTGGGGTGATGTAGTATGGTGCTGTGCTGGGACTGTGTAATATGTGAGTCATTACTGCAGACTAGGTAGTCTGCCGTCTGCAGGGCTCCACTAGGGTGGTGGAGGAGGAGGAGGAAGACAGAGACTGGCTTGGTATAGCGCTGTGTTAACGAGAGAGAGATCTCTGTGGGGAGGGAGAGATGGAGGGATGATGGGGAGAACACACACAGAGCCACTCCAGAGACGTCTGTCTCAACCTCCCATAGGTAATCCACTAAATGAAAACTGAGATGACTGTACTAAAATATAAACAGAAGCTATAGGCCTATTTTTTATCATATTGAAATACATTTCATGTTCAATCAATTGAGTTCTATTTTTCTACTTGTTGGGTACTGTCTGTAATTTGTCTCAATATATTTCATGATGTGTAGCCTAACATGATCGCAATGCTGTGCCAACTCACCATGGTAATATCTGATCATTTCTATTTAGGAGCTTGTCTTTAATTGTCAAATGTAAGATTTTAATTGAGAAACCTGATCCGAGAGCAGCGCTCCCTTTCTTTCAATCCTATCAGTATTGAAACATGCTCCAACAATGCACTAAGCGAACGTTCTTTCAATCCTATCAGTATCGAAACATGCTCCAACAATGCACTAAGCAAACATTCTTTATATATAATAATAATAATAATATATGCCATTTAGCAGACGCTTTTATCCAAAGCGACTTACAGTCATGTGTGCATACATTCTACGTCCTATCAGTATCGAAACATGCTCCAACAATGCACTAAGAGAACGTTCTTTCCATCCTATCAGTATTGAAACATGCTCCAACAATGCACTAAGCGAACGTTCTTTCCATCCTATCAGTATTGAAACATGCTCCAACAATGCACTAAGCAAACGTTCTTTCCATCCTATCAGTATTGAAACATGCTCCAACAATGCACTAAGCAAACATTCTTTCAATCCTATCAGTATTGAAACATGCTCCAACAATGCACTAAGCAAACATTCTTTCAATCCTATCAGTATTGAAACATGCTCCAACAATGCACTAAGCGAAACGTTCTTTCATCCTATCAGTATTGAAACATGCTCCAACAATGCACTAAGCAAACATTCTTTCAATCCTATCAGTATTGAAACATGCTCCAACAATGCACTAAGCAAACATTCTTTCCATCCTATCAGTATTGAAACATGCTCCAACAATGCACTAAGCAAACATTCTTTCCATCCTATCAGTATTGAAACATGCTCCAAAAATGCACTAAGCAAACATTCTTTCCATCCTATCAGTATTGAAACATGCTCCAACAATGCACTAAGCAAACATTCTTTCAATCCTATCAGTATTGAAACATGCTCCAACAATGCACTAAGCGAACGTTCTTTCAATCCTATCAGTATCGAAACATGCTCCAACAATGCACTAAGCAAACATTCTTTATATATAATAATAATAATAATATATGCCATTTAGCAGACGCTTTTATCCAAAGCGACTTACAGTCATGTGTGCATACATTCTACGTCATCATGCTCTACTAAGCGAACGTTCTTTCCATCCTATCAGTATCGAAACATGCTCCAACAATGCAAACATTCTTTCCATCCTATCAGTATTGAAACATGCTCCAACAATGCACTAAGCAAACATTCTTTCAATCCTATCAGTATTGAAACATGCTCCAACAATGCACTAAGCAAACGTTCTTTCCATCCTATCAGTATTGAAACATGCTCCAACAATGCACTAAGCAAACATTCTTTCAATCCTATCAGTATTGAAACATGCTCCAACAATGCACTAAGCAAACATTCTTTCAATCCTATCAGTATTGAAACATGCTCCAACAATGCACTAAGCAAACATTCTTTCAACCCTATCAGTATTGAAACATGCTCCAACAATGCACTAAGCAAACATTCTTTCCATCCTATCAGTATTGAAACATGCTCCAACAATGCACTAAGCGAACGTTCTTTCCATCCTATCAGTATTGAAACATGCTCCAAAAATGCACTAAGCAAACATTCTTTCCATCCTATCAGTATTGAAACATGCTCCAACAATGCACTAAGCAAACATTCTTTCAATCCTATCAGTATTGAAACATGCTCCAACAATGCACTAAGCGAACGTTCTTTCCATCCTATCAGTATTGAAACATGCTCCAACAATGCACTAAGCAAACATTCTTTCAATCCTATCAGTATTGAAACATGCTCCAACAATGCACTAAGCAAACATTCTTTCAATCCTATCAGTATTGAAACATGCTCCAACAATGCACTAAGCGAACGTTCTTTCTGCTTGGTTGTTGGGGAAGCGCATGTTGCATTTTCGGTCGTCATTGTTAAAACACTTGTCAGCCTAAATTCCATCGCCATCAGGAAACTGGACCCAGAAGCTATATATATGATTTTTATTAATTGTAATTATTGTCCTCAAGCTTCTTTTTCATCAAAGACACCAGCATCACTAATGAGGTACATCTGGTATACATTATGACAATATAACCGACTCGATAAAGACTTGATGAATCCCATTCAGGAGCTCGTTAGCCCACCTACTGGTTTGATGTGGAACATTGAGAATAATCTGCTTTATGTGTGAATAACCTCAGTTCAGGCATTGCTGTGCAATGAGCAAGAAACCACAGTGTCCCTGGAAGTGCTCTGTCATCTCCCTTCCAGCCTCCTAGGCCAATAGGCCTCCATCAGCCATTACTATCAAACTAGGCCCAAGCTGGGAATCCAGGGCCAATAGCCTTTCCAGATGTTCTTCTCCCTTGTATTTCATTTAATCCAACACCTCTTCAGGCCACTGTCCAGCCGTAAATCAGAGGCTTGCTGCTGGAGGAGGGAGGGAAAGAGGATGTGGCTGGTTGCATAAGTCACATGCTGACTTCATGAGCTCAGTGTGGATATCTTCAGGACACTAGTGAAACAATTAGCTGTTACCTTAACCACAGAGGCCATCAAGTCTCTTAACAGGGGTTTAGTATCCCCTTTACTGCCCCTCCTCACAGCCATGGGGACTGTGGGGTTTTATAAAAACTAGTTTGTTTTCTGTGGTATTCTTGGATGACAGTCGGTCACGAGTCACTGAGCCACTGAGCGGTGTTGAATGCAGTTTACAGTTCTATTTGTTTCTGCATTACTGAACTGTTTGAGTTGAAGTGTGTTGTACAGACATTGTGGACTACACAAACTACATCAAATGTGTGATATTTTCATTTCATTTTCAGTAGAATAAAAACGGAGTCAATTTATTTTTAATAAAAGAAGGAATCGTGCTACAACCACTTCAATCCTCTTTCTATTAGTCACAAAGTTAGTTATTCTCATACGATGTCCTTGAGGATACAGACATGACTGTCACTCACATACTTCTAGATGGTTATTCTTCAAATGTTTCTGTTCTCAGAGTGCCTCCAGGTCATCTAGCCATATGGAAAATCATAGCACTCTAAATCTGTCACCTTCCTAAAGGTACGATCCATCAAAGTCCCCCTTTATCTTGCTTAATAAATGGTCATGGTTAGGTTTGTGCTCCTTTAATGTGCAATCCATCTGCTCTTGGACTCAGGTAAAGGAAATGACCAGATCCATAATCCATACCTGCACTGGCAAAATGATTTGACTTCGAAAGGAGAATGAGTGATTCGGTTTTGGCCCACGGTTGATCTTTTTACTATAAGTTTTTACCTCCCTTGGATATCTGAATGGCATGAGAAACTGGATGGGCTGGAAAAATCATGCAGACAGCCATTTGTTATAAACGCTCCAGCTCTGCTCTCCAAGCTGGTATGAATCATCAAGTCTACAAAAGATCTGCGATAGGCTATGGATGCAAGAGTTTATGATGCATTGCTCACACACTGTTAGACATTCTCCACATAGCTCCCCACCCTCCATATGTGGCTGGTGGAGTATTCAAGTCCATATGTGACTGGGCCAGTATTTAGCCACGTTTATACCTGATTCTAACATGCTTCCTTTGTCCTGATCTTGTCCTCATTCTGATTGTGCCCACCTTTTTAGACAGGTGTAGACAATTAAGTGTACATTGGCAAGATCAGGAAAAGATGTAAGCAGTAGGTATACATGGGGCTTTTAAGAGCACAGGTTCTACTACCATAGAAAGGCTGTACATATGTGTCATTCTGAGGTGTGAAGAAACTATTTCCCGTGGACTATAGATTCACAGAAGATAAGCATGTCTGTGGGTAGATCCTGTGTGCCAGAGGAGGCTGGTGGGAGGAGCTATACAGGGACAGGCTCATTGTAATGGCTGCAAATAAATAAATGGATCAGTATCAAACACATCAAACATAGGGAAATGACATGTTTGACCCCATCCATTTATTCCTCCTATAGCTGCTCCCACCAGCCTCCACTGTTGTAGATCGGAAAAACTGAAGGAATATAAAGCATATATAACATGGTAGGCCTACTGTCTTTGAGACTGACAGTGTGTTCCAAATACACTTTTACAAATTACACATCTTCCCATGAATAGTTCCCCCCCCCCCTGACCTGAGAAAACTTGGAAGATGAAAGTGGTGGTCATAAATTAATTGGCAAATATGTGGACAAAGTCTGTGTGTTCCAGGCCTTGTCCAATGAGTCAGTGTCATTGACCTTATTCTGGACTCTATGGTGTCTCCACCACATTGACAGTAGAGTAACGCCACTTCAGTGAAGCCTCCTGAGAACTGCTGCCTCCTCCAGCCTTCACAACAAAGCCACTAGTGCAGCTGCTCTGAACTGACTGTCAGAAGATCATCCATTTATTTATTCTAAACAAATTGCTTGCACATGTTCCACACTGCCTTGCCCTCAAGGTTAAAGCACTTCCTGCTTGTAGCCGTGCCTGAGGAGTAGGGATGGAAAGAGAGAGGGATGGATGGATGGATGGATGGAGAGGGGATGAAGAGAGACAGTCAGCAGACTGATAGATCTGCTCTCTGCCGTGGCGACTACAGTGGTGGCTCTCGTTTCCCATCGACACCTCGAACAGTGGATCAGACACAGGGGAAATTGGTTCCAGACACACCCATGTGTGATGTTCCATTGATCCCTGGTCTGTTTGTGATCACACCTTTAGATCCAAATGAAAATCAAATCTAAAATAACATGAGGCAACACCCTCACATGGTGAGCAATTACTATCAATGTCATTTGCACAAGTTGGGCTGTTCGGAGCAATGGGAAGTCCTGGGCGTGATGTGTTTCTTTATTTCCATATCAAAGAGTGTGCTCTTGGTTTCATAACTATCTTAGACCATACTCCATGCCATACCAGTGAGTGGTGTAATGATAAATGGCAAAGTTGAACCTAAGGTGATTTGAGGCTGCAGCTTGGAGCCAAAGGCTTGAAGACTTTGTTGTATGGGCTGATGTGTTGTCACCAGTACCCGTCACGGGGACCTGTAAGGATGTAGGGAGGTTGTTGCAGAAAGCGGATGGGGCGACAGTACACCCTAACCCCAGTCATGTGTGGTGGTGATGAATCCTGCTAGAACCATCCATATTCATCACAGGTCTTGTAAATGTGTACATGGGAACTGTTGTACACATACATTGGAAAGACCAACCGAAACAAGAATAGCCCTTATGGTTCAGTCCTATTAACTGCAACCACTTGATGTGCCAACGTGATGTGTTAAAAACAAATCATCATTCAAATCAAAATCAACACTAAAACATTGGCTGGCAGACAATTTGAAAAACAGCCATGGCAAAGTCAATGACACTGTCAATGACACACAATAGCCAAGACTCCCAAGACATAGCAACAACAAACACACTTTTACTGCACTTCCGAGTTGTGTTCCAGGAAACTTTTTGACTGCATCTCACATCGTTGGCATTGTCTGCTATAAAACTCGTTTCATATTTAATCAAATGTATTGATAGCAACAGCCATTCATGAAAACTTGGCAAAGGCCATTGAGCAGATTTGTCTCTTAAACTTGGAGCTGCTCTTCTGGGAATGGTATATCCACATGTGCATTCCATGACATTCCCCCTCGCTTCTTAACAAGCTCAGTGAGACATATAAAGCCTTCAGTGTGGACTCAGTGTGGACTCTGGGACCAATGCAACTCCAGCTCTTTCATCCTGCACTTCAGACAATCTCACTGCAATGCAAAAGAACATAGAACTAAGCCAATCAGAGTAAATCCCATAATTGAGGTATTAGATGGGATCCCATGCTGTAAATCTATTTTAATTGATAGACTAAAAGCTAAGCAGGCCCCTAAGTGGACGTATTTGTGCATATTGGTGATGTTCATGCTAAAGGAATGTCAGTTGACGGGTGATTCTGAATTCGATATAAAACTGAATCCAATCAGCCACCTCTATGTGATGTTCCTAAGTATCTATCTTCATTGCAGCATCATACAAAAGCACTGAGGAGAATATAATGATGAAAATAAACATTGTGATCGTGGACTTTGTTTTGAAACTTCGATCTGTTAGAAATGGGTTGCTAACAAACAAACAAACGGCAGGCTTTCCCCGAGCTCCTTAGGGGATCACGAAGCTTAAGAATAAACAATGACACAGAAATCATAAAAGGAAAACTCAAATCCCCTCCATGGCATGTGCTCTCGACATCACCATCAGTTTGAAAGAGCTGTTTCAAAATGGAAAGAAAAAAAAAAACATCTCTGAATTTGAAGGGGAATTACTTTAAGCTCGGCTAGAAAATATATATCTGTTCAATCCTAATCCATCTGTAACTTGTAAACAAACAACCCAGTGCTTTAACACCCACACCCGGTTTATGAACACCGCTGTATTTAACCTAAAATACAATAAGTCATACTTTAAATTCTACTGTACAGTATGCAGAGACCTGTGGGGGCTCTTTGAATTGTGGTTTTCCTCCCTCATTGCTCATGGTTCCTTGTGGCCTATTACCGTGTCTTTTATGAATGCATGTGTCCTGCACTGCTTTTAAAGGTGATTGCATGTAGTTTGCTGTCCAAGACTCCTTGGCTCCAATGATGTGAATAAAAATGTGTTTTTCTCTGGATGGTGCTCTGCTCCTCTCCCTCTCTCACTGAGGTATTGGAATGAACTCTCGCTCTCCCTCTCTCTCGTTCTCTCTCTCTCTCGTTCTCTCTCTCTCGTTCTCTCTCTCTCTCGTTCTCTCTCTCGCTCTCATATTAATATATGATTTTACTGCAAAACTTATATAAGCTTGCGTGTGCCAGAATAAATGATTTTCTAGCGCATTTTAATGTATGCCTGTTACGATTTGATAAGGAGCATATGTGGTGGAGCACCTCTGATATATAAAGCCATAGCTTAAAATGGAATAAAGTATGAGTTTTTTCTCTTCAATCATCAAACGGATATAAGTAATTTGCTTGAGAAATGTCATGCTAGCCATATGCTACCCTTAGCAATACTGATTGTATTACTGCCGAAAGAGAGAATGGCTCTGTAGAATACCCTGAAATTAAATGTCCTCCATAGTACCAGTCAAAACTCATTCAAGGATTCTTTATTTTTACTATGTTCTACATCGTAGAATAATAGTGAAGACATCAAAACTATGAAATAACACATATGGAATCAAGTAGTAGGCAAAAAAGCTTTGCACACTCATGGCACTCTCTCAACCAGCTTCACCTGGAATGCTTTTCCAGCAGTCTTGAAGGAGTTCCCACATATTCTGAGCACTTGTTGGCTGCTTTTCCTTCACTCTGCGGTCCAACTCATCCCAAACCATCTCAATTGGGTTGAGGTCGGGTGATTGTGGAAGCTAGGTCATCTGATGCAGCACTCCATCACTCTCCTTATTGGTCAAATAGCCCTTACACATCCTGGAGGTGTGTTTTGGGTCATTGTCATTTTGAAAAACAAATGAGGCACCCACTAAGCGCAAACCAGATGGGATCGCATATCGCTGCAGAATGCTGTGGTAGCCATACTGGTAAGTGAGCCTTGAATTCTAAATAAATCACTGACAGTGTCACCAGAAAAGCAGACCCACACAATCACACCTCCTCCATGCTTCATGGTGGGAACCACACGTGCGGAGATCATCCATTCACCTACTCTGCGTCTCACAAAGACACGGTGGTTGGAACCAAAAATCTCAAATCTGGACTCATCACACCAAAGGACAGATTTCCACCGGTCTAATGTCCATTGCTCGTGTACAGGTAATTCTCTTCTTGTTATTGCTGTCCTCCAGTAGTAGTTTCTTTTCAGCAATTCAACCATGAAAGCCTGATTCACGCAGTCTCCTCTGAACATTTGATGTTGAGATGTGTCTGTTACTTGAACTCTGTTAAGCATTTATTTGGGCTGCATGAACTTATGAACTTATCCTCTGCAGCAGAGGTAACTCTGGCGGTCCTCACAAGAGCTAGTTTCATCATAAGGCTTGATGGTTTTTGCGACTGCACTTGAAGAAACTTTTAAAGTTCTTTAAATTGTCCGTATTGACTTACCTTCATGTCTTAAAGTAATGATGGACTGTCGTTTCTCTTTGCTTATTTGAGCTGTTCTTGTTATGCTGGTGAATGAGGACCCAAAAGCGACTTAACAGAAACAGAGTCTTTATTCCAGTCTTAAACAAAAACGATAATCCTGGATATTATCTTAGGTAAATACAAAACAGGAAAACTGAAATCCTCTCGTCAGTAGAGAGGAACGACTGGAGACGCGACCACAGACTGCAGGTCGCTTCGGGAAGGCACAGGCCGTAGCTGACATAGACACCTGCTCACACGCAGCATCTGAAGAAGGCAAAAACACGACAGGGTGGAACAAGGACACAGAACAGCAAACATCAAACAAGGATCCGACAAGGACAGAAGCGGAAAACAGAGGGAGAAATAGGGACTCTAATCAGAGGGCAAAATAGGGGACAGGTGTGAAAGAGTAAATGAGGTAGTTAGGAGAATGAGGAACAGCTGGGAGCAGGAATGGAACGATAGAGAGAGAGAGCGAGAGAGGGAGAGAGGGAGAGAGGGAGGGGGAGAGAGAGGGATAGAAAGAGGGAAAGAACCTAATAAGACCAGCAGAGGGAAACGAATAGAAGGGAAGCACAGGGACAAGACATGATAATCAATGACAAAACATGACAGTTCTTGCCATAATATAGACTTGGTCTTTTACCAAATAGGGCTATCTTCTGTATATCACCCCTACCTTGTCACAACACAACTGATTGGCTCAAACACATTAACTTTTAACAAGGCACAACTGTTAATTCAAATGCATTCCAGGTGACTACCTCATGAAGCTGGGTGAGAGAATGCCAAGAGTGTGCAAAGCTGTCATTAAGGCAAAGGGTGGCTACTTTGAAGAATCTCAAATATAAAATAGATTTTGATTTATTTAACACTTTTTTGGCTACTACTTTATTCTATATGTGTTATTTCATAGTTTTGATATGGTACAGTATACAGTATATATATATACAGTGCCTTGCGAAAGTATTCAGCCCCCTTGAACTTTGCGACCTTATGCCACATTTAAGGCTTCAAACATAAAGATATAAAATGATTTTTTTGTGAAGAATCAACAACAAGTGGGACACAATCATGAAGTGGAACGACATTTATTGGATATTGTCACGCCTTGGTCATTGTATCTTGTGTTTTGTTAATTGTTTGGGTAGGCCAGGGTGTGACATGGGTTTATATGTTGTATTTCGTATTGGGGTTTGTATTAATTGGGAGTGTGTATTATTAGGGGTGTGTCTACTTAGGCTTGGCTGCCTGAGGCGATTCTTAATTGGAGTCAGCTGATTCTCGTTGTCTCGGATTGGGAACCGTATTTAGGCAGCCTGAGTGCGCGTTGTAGTTCGTGGGTGATTGTACCTGTCTCTGTGTTAGTCACCAGATAGGCTGTAATTAGTTTCACTCGTTTGTTGTTTTTGTATTTTCAGTTATTTAATGTACATCATTTTCTTCATTAAAAGTCATGAGTAACCTACACGCTGCATTTCGGTCTGACTCTCTACAAACAACAGACGAACTACATTACAGATATTTCAAACTTTTTTAACTTGTTAGGGACTAGCTCCCTCTGCGGGGATCAAATCAGCGGAAATTTCACGTATAGTTTTTGATAAAACTCAAACTTTCATTAAAACACACATGCAAGGTACTGAATTAAAGATACACTCGTTGTGAATCTATCCACCAAGTCAGATTTGTAAAATGCTTTTCAGCGAAAGCATGAGAAGCTATTATCTGATAGCATGCACCCCTAAAGTACTGGAACGTCACCTAAAACGACAGATTTTGCGGTAGCCGGCGCTACCCAAAACGCAGAAATAAAATATAAAACATTCATTACCTTTGGCGAGCTTCTTTCTTGGCACTCCTATATATCCCATAAACATCACAATTTGATCTTTTTCCCTATTAAATCCGTCATTGTATAGCCAAAATGTCGTTTTCCTTAGACCGGTCTGATCCAGGAATATTCCATTTTACAAGACGCAACGTCACTTTTTAAAATTACAAAAGTTGCCTATAAACTTTTACAAATAACTTCAAACTACTTTTCTAAACCAACTTTACGTATTAATAAACGTTAATCATCTATACAATTCATCACGGGGCAATCTGTATTCTATAGCAGCTAGTCTTGAAATCAGCGGCTATCTTTTCCATTTTAACAACATCCTGTTGAGAGACTGAAACAGGAAAGGCCAAAACATCATACAACTAAGGATTAAGTCTGCTCGAAATGCCAGCACTGGCGACATCGTGTGGAAGCTGTAGGCGTTTACAGGGCATGTTCATGTATTTGCAGTCGCCTTAAATAATACATTGACTGGCGGATTAATATATTTTTTTGTGTTTTTGGAGAACAGTTTTTCGAGGGATTTTTACTCCTAAACACGTTATGTTATAGCCACATACACGATTTAACCTCTTGAACCTATAGGGGCGCTGTGTCATTATTGGATAAAAAGACGTGCCCGTATTAAGCGCAATATTTTGTCACGAAAAGATGCTCGACTATGCATGGAATTGACAGCCTTGGAAAGACACAACTCTGACGTCTCCAAAACTGCAAAGATATTATCTGTGCGTGCCCCAGAACTAATGCAACAGGCGAAACCAAGATGATGTTTCATACAGGAAATGCCCCGGATTCTGAAGGCGCTGTGTTCCAATGTCTCCTTATATGGCTGTGAATGCGCCATGAATGAGCCTGCGCTTTCTGTCTATTCCCCGAGGTGTCTGCAGCATTGTGACGTATTTGTAGGCATATCATTGGAAGATTGACCATAAGAGACTACATTTACCTGGTGTCCGGCCCAGTGTCCTGTGTGCGTAATCAGTAAGTCCATGTGCGTTCCATTTCTTCAGAATTGAAAGTAAACTGCCACGATGGATTTTATCGTCGATAGATATGTGAAAAACACATTACATTTACATTACATTTAAGTCATTTAGCAGACGCTCTTATCCAGAGCGACTTACAAATTGGTGCATTCACCTTATGACATCCAGTGGAACAGTCACTTTACAATAGTGCATCTAAAACTTAAGGGGGGGGGTGAGAGGGATTACTTATCCTATCCTAGGTATTCCTTAAAGAGGTGGGGTTTCAGGTGTCTCCGGAACACCTTGAGGATTGATTCTAAACATCGTTTGCCATGTTTCTGTCGATATTATGGAGTTAATTTGGAAAAAAGTTTGCGTTTTAATTACTTTTATTTTCCTTACCCAAACGCGATGAACAAAACGGAGCGATTAGTCGACACAAATAATATTTTTTGTAAAAACGGAACATTTGCTATCTAACAGAGTCTCCTCATTGAAAACATCTGAAGTTCTTCAAAGGTAAATAATTTTATTTGAATGCTTTTATGGTTTTGGTGGAAAATGTTGCATGCTGAATGCTAATGCTAAATGGTACGTTAGCCATCAATACTGTTACACAAATGCTTGTTTTGCAATGGTTGAGAAGCATATTTTGAAAATCTGAGATGACAGTGTTGTTAACAAAAGGCTAAGCTTGAGAGCAAATAGATTAATTTCATTTAATTTGCGATTTTCATGAATAGTTAACATTATGTTATGCTAATGAGCTTGCTGATAGATTTACACAATCCTGGATACAGGGTTTTTTCGTAGCTAAACGTGACGCAGAAAACAGAGCGATTTGTCCTAAACAAATAATCTTTCAGGAAAAACTGAACATTTGCTATCTGAGTCTCCTCATTGAAAACATCTGAAGTTCTTCAAAGGTAAATGATTTTATTTGAATGTTTTTATGGTTTTTGTGGAAAATGTTGCATGCTGAATGCTAACGCTAAATGCTACATTAGCCATCAATACTGTTACACAAATGCTTGTTTTGCAATGGTTGAGAAGCATATTTTGAAAATCTGAGATGACAGTGTTGTTAACAAAAGGCTACGCTTGAGAGCAAATAGATTAATTTCATTTCATTTGCGATTTTCATGAATAGTTAACGTTGCGTTATGGTAATGAGCTTGAGGCTGTAGTCACGATACCGGTTCCGAGATGGCTCGACGCAAGAAGTTAACCAGTTTTAGAGACTTCAGAGTGTTTTCTATACACACATACTTATCATTTGCATATACTATATTCCTGGCATGAGTAGCAAGACTTTGAAATGTTGCGCGATTTTTTAACAAAAAGCTGTGAAAATTCGCATGATCCATAAGTGGTTTTAACAAATCAAAAACTGAAAAATTGGGCGTGCAAAATTGTTCAGCCCCCTTAAGTTAATACTTTGTAGCGCCACCTTTTGCTGCGATTACAGCTGTAAGTCGCTTGGGGTATGTCTCTATCAGTTTTGCACATCGAGAGACTGAAATGTTTTCCCATTCCTCCTTGCAAAACAGCTCGAGCTCAGTGAGGTTTTATATCTTTATGTTTGAAGCCTGAAATGTGGCAAAAGGTCGCAAAGTTCAAGGGGGCCGAATACTTTCGCAAGGCACTGTATATATTGTATACATAATATATTGTGTATATATTTATTGATTGGAAAGCATACT
This sequence comes from Oncorhynchus gorbuscha, assembly GCF_021184085.1. NCBI lineage: Eukaryota > Metazoa > Chordata > Actinopteri > Salmoniformes > Salmonidae > Oncorhynchus > Oncorhynchus gorbuscha. The sequence goes on from NW_025745196.1 coordinate 76,460, forward strand.
TTTAGCAGGTCCCCTCTCTTAACTCACATAAGGCTTGGTCCCTCCTATCTGAAGGGGTTCAGCTGCACTGTGTGTTTTCTTCCCAGCATATTGTACCGGCGTCATAGCCAAGGCCACACTGCCCTCATAAACACATCCAGAAGGGAGTGATTATTTCTCAAGATGTGGAGATCTGTGACTTGCCAGTTCATGAGTGTTTTGGCACAATGGCCTGTTTTGCCTCACAATGCTTTTGTTTCGTATCACCGGGGAGTCTTGTCGCACCTATTCAGCAGGAGTGTGTCTTTGTCACCTCAAGCATGTGGAGAGGGGCAGTGGCCCTCACTGTGGGCAGCCCTGTTTGTCTCTAAGCTAATGAAATGCACCATATCAAAGGAACGGTATTGGGGGTCATAATAAATGTAACCTAGCCTAATCTGAAATGGTACAGTGATGCCCACATCCCGACAGTCGGCAACATCATGAATTGATTTTCATCTAAAGCATTTTTGGGGAGGACAATTTGTCCCCAGATCATGAAACTTGAAGAAGTAATAAATCAGGACATTGTACAGCAGATTATGATCGGTTAGACCATTATTTTAGGGGGGTGGGGATCTTCAGTAACTGTCCCAAAGTGATATTTTGCTGTGGAGTGCACTGATTATACAAACTACAGAGATGGTTCCTATTCTGTCATTTCAAATACAGTGCCTAGTGAAAATCTACACACCCCTTGCACAGTCTTCACATTTTCCTGCCTTAAAATCAAATGTACATTTAAATTTAGTTTGACACCCCTCTCTTAGGGCAACATACAGTATTGTGAGAGCTCCGAATTATGTCTGAAACTTCTCAGTGTGTCCCCTCCTGATGCTGTGCTTCCCTTTTAATTTCCCATTGAATAGCTAGAATCAGCTGCACAAATAGGGAAAGTATGCATTGTAGCCTTGTTGCAAGATCAACCAGGATCGGATCCACTCATTTCTATTGTTGGACCAGCCTGTGCATCTCGGTTAGTCTCTGCTTTTCTCTGCCGGAGACCTGTTGGCGGAGACCTGTTGGCGGAGACCTGTTGACGGAGACCTGTTGGTGGAGACCTGTTGGCGGAGACCTGTTGGCGGAGACCTGTTGCCGGAGACCTGTTGGTGAAGACCTGTTGTCGGAGACCTGTTGGCGGAGACCTGTTGGCGGAGACCTGTTGGCGGAGACTTATTGGCGGAGACCTGTTGGCGGAGACCTGTTGGCGGAGACCTGTTGGCGGAGACTTGTTGGCGGAGACCTGTTGGCGGAGACTTGTTGGCGGAGACCTGTTGGCGGAGACCTGTTGGCGGAGACCTGTTGGTGGAGACTTGTTGGCGGAGACCTGTTGGCGGAGACTTGTTGGCGGAGACCTGTTGGCGGAGACCTGTTGGCGGAGACCTGTTGGCGGAGACCTGTTGGCGGAGACCTGTTGGCGGAGACTTGTTGGCGGAGACCTGTTGGCGGAGACTTGTTGGCGGAGACCTGTTGGCGGAGACTTGTTGGCGGAGACCTGTTGGCGGAGACCTGTTGGCGGAGACTTGTTGGCGGAGACTTGTTGGCGGAGACCTGTTGGCGGATTGGATTGACGACTGACTAACTGACTTGACAACTTTTCCTAAGCAGTATCTCATAATGTTTTTTGTGATCTACTCAGTGTTGGGTTGGTTTGAGTCCTGATCATCTTTATTTGTTTGGGAGATTTGGGAGATTTGAGTGATCTGAATGCATAATGAGACCGGTTTTACGCCTCCCTTCATGAACGAACATGAACATTGCATGACTGAGGTCACTTGAACCATTTACCGGGTCAGATTATTTTGTATAATACAACAAATGCAAAACAACCATTGTTTTGAAGTGGTTTCTAATGTTTTGAAGGGTTTATGAAAAGTTTATTTTCTATTCTGAGTCATTTCTAGCCTATTGGTGCAGACTTGATGGGCCAGAGGGGACTCATTAATTGACAAATAAAAAGGAGAAAACATGTTTTTGCCCGTGCTACAGACTGCTCTAATACTGGACTAGTAAAGGCCCAGCGCACTACTTATATTATAATCTTCTTTTAATTTGTAACTTTTTATTATGATTTTTCAGCAACCTCAGCACCCATACTTCCTGCGGCTATGGGCCTAACCAGTCACTCTCTTATTGACATGGACCTGTGTGGAAGTTCTGAGCTAGCCCTCCCTCTGAGCTAGCTCTGTCCCCCCAACCTTCCTCCATTTTCTGTAACCCAAGACAAAGCATCAACCACAGCCAGAGCCTCCAGCCAAAACTCCTCAGGTGTTCCATTGGAGACTTAGCAAAGAGGGACAATCTCCAGCCACATGTCCAAATCAGTATCAAGCAAACTACTCCAGAAAACCACAAACCATACAACAATCCACAACAGGTCAACACACCTAACTCCCATCACAAGAACGACCATCCTACTCTGGGGGCTTTGACCAAAGCTGAAACCCCAAGAGTCACTGCCTACTACCCATCGGCATCCCCTTCCTTTCAGCCAATACCACACCAGCTGGTGTTATGCCTGTCCATAGGCCCTTGGACAGGAAGAGCCATCCTAGACACGGGGTCATCCTACACTGCTCAATGAGAAGCATGGAAGGAGGTGAAAGGTCCACAAGACAACAAGAAACCTTGGACAGAAGGTCCATTGTATCTCACTGATGGTAAGGCTAAATGATCACTTGGATGGAGAGGGGTTGAGTTCCGCCTGTGTAACCTCCTATATGATTCCTTCAGTTATTTTGCCATCCAAAACCCTTGCTTTTTCTGTCATTCTGGTACTTCATTTTGTGTACTTCAGTGGTGTCTAGATTGACATCACAGACAATTGCTACTGGTTTACACACAATCCGAGCTAAAAGCATTACTTCCAAGCAGAAGCTACTAAGTTACATGATTGTGTTCCAAGTGAGGCAGTTTTCTCTGCCTTTGGTCCGGTACAGCTAACCCCCGGTAATCCTGCTGATGATCTACTTTTACAGGCTGTGAGAAGAGCTCAGCTGGAACAGCCAGAGGAGTTCAGACTGTTGGAACAGCTGCAGAATAACTCAAATGTCTGTACATCGGAGTTGGGACGCACCAGGCTCCTGAAGAACAAGATATTCCATACACAGGAAAGGCATATCAAGCAGAAGCCCTATCGGTTGTCACCAGCAAAGATGATGCCTTTTGGATTAAAGAACGAGCCTGCCACCTTCCAAAGACTCATGTGTTGGGTGAGAGAAGATATGTTTAGTCTATCTGGACGATATAATAATTTCTCCCAGATGAGAGTACCACACTTTCAAAATCTTCAGGTAGTGTTAGACAAGCTAAGAGTAGCCGGTCTGACAGTGAACATGAAGAAGAGCATCTTCTTCCAAACCTCCCTGACGTTTATTGGCCATATTGTATCCTATTACGGTATTACCTAGTAAGACTTCCCTGTGCCAACCACCCTCATGGCCCTTCAAAGGTTCCTTGGGATAGCAGGATGAAACCATCGGTTTGTGTCAAACTTCTCCCTGATGGCAGAACCACTCAATGCATTGGAGCGTAAAGGAGCGAAGTTCCAATGGCCGATAGACCTCCTTTGAAACCTTGAAACGACACCTTGTCACACCTCCCATTTTGGGTCCTCCCAACTTCGACTGTCCTTTTGTTGTTTACACTGATGCAAGTTAAGTTGGACTTGGTGCTGTCCTAGTCCAATGGACTGGGCTTGGTACTGAAGAAGTGCTGGTGTTGGCAAGTCAGACATTGAATGGGGCAGAACAGAACTACTCCACAATTGAGCAAAAGTGCCTTGCAGTTGTCTGAGCATTGGGAAGGCTATGCCTTCAACTGCTACAACATTTCCATGAGGACCTGTTAGCTGGTCATTTGGGCAGGTTCAAACCTACAAGCACTACTGTATGGGCCAAATCTGAGCCTCGATGTAAAGTCACACATCCAAAACTGTCAGGTTTGTCAAATGTAAAAACCAGAAGAACGGAAGACTGCTGGAAAGTTGCAGCAAACTGTGGTTACCCAATATTGGTAAATGTTTGGAGTGGATTTGATGGTTCCATTTCCTAGAAGCTCAAATCAGAATGTATGGGAATTCCTGATCACATCCTGTCTGACCGAGGTTCCAAATTCATCTCTTTGAGGAGACCTGCCAAAGATGGAACCTGAGACAGAAGATGTCCACGGCCTATCACCCACAGACCAACCTCAAAAGAGGGTGAATCGAACCTTGAATACGATGTTTGCTTCCTATGCAGGGACCCAGCACAAAGACTGGGACAAGCACCTTCACAAGTTTTCTTTTGCTCTAAATTTTGCTGTGTAAGAGTCCACTGGAGTCAGCCCTGCAGAGATTAACCTGAGTCGTCCTGATCAAGACCCATCTCAAGAAGAAGAGGAACTATCATAAGAAGAGACAAGGCATGCAGTTCCAGGTCAGTGATCGGGTGTGGCTATGCTCCCATCTGTATTCAAAAGCTGAAAGATTTCTCGTCCAAGTTTGCTTTATGTCAGTTATGTCTGAACTGTGTCAGTGCGTCTCCTCCTGGCGTTGCGCTTCCTCTTGAATTCCCCATTATATAGCCAGCATCAGCTGCATAAACAGGGTGACGTGATGCTCGAGAGAGAGAGAGAGAGAGAGAGAGAGAGAGAGAGAGAGAGAGAGAGAGAGAGAGAGAGAGAGAGAGAGAGAGAGAGAGAGAGAGAGAGAGAGAGAGAGAGAGAGTTCAATTGTTCAGTTCCAAAGCTCCTTTACTCCATTTTGTTTTTGTTGTATTTAAAAGTGTGCACTGAAGCTGTGTCGAAAGATCAACAAGGATTGGATCCACTAATTTCCATTGATGGACAACACATCTCTGTTGCTCTCCGCTGTTCTCTATGGTGTTTCTATGCCAGAGATCTGTTGGTGGATTGGATTGACGACTAACCAACTGACTAATAACTTTTCCTAAGCGGTATTTCATTTATTTTCTTGTGATCTATGAGACCTTTCCACTCTGCTCCAAAACCACTACCCCTCTGCTATTTGTCCTCTGTTGCTCTGTACCCTCCATATACTTCCTACTTTTCATGTGTCTAGATGTAAATCCATGTCTCATAGCCCCATGTCTCCACCCCCCTCCAGGTGTCGCCCATCTTCCCCATTATCCCCTGGGTACTTATACCTGTGTTCTCTGTTTGTCTGTGCCTGTTCGTCTTGTTTGTCAAGTCAACCAGCATTTTGTCTCAGCTCCTGCTTTACCCCAGCCTCTCTTTTTCTCGACCTCCTGGTTTTGAACCTTGCCTGTCCTGACTCTGAGCCAGCCTGCCTGACCACTCTGCCTGCCCCTGTCCCTGAACCTGCCTGCCATCCTGTACCTTTGCTCCTACTCTGGATTACCGATCTCTGTCTGACCTGACCCTGAGCCTGCCTGCTGTCCTCTACCTTTGCTCCACTACTCTGGTTTATCAACCCCTGCCTGCCTTGACCTGTCGTTTGCCTGCCCCTGTTGCTGTAATAAACATGGTTACTTCAACACAATCTGCATTTGGGTCTTACCTGAAACGTGATAGTGTTAAATTGTTGAGGAAAAGCAATGTAAGTTCTGCTAATCTTTATTTGTTGTGTGGAAAGGGAGATTTGAGTGATCTGAATGCATAATGAGACCGGTTTTACGCCTCCCTTCATGAACGAACAAGAACATGGCATGACTGAGGTCACTTGAACCATTTACCGGGCCAAACTGTTTTTAGGTCCGAGGTACGGGACTTTCCCTGAGTAACCTATATTATTATTTAGTGATTATTGTTTGTGCGATCATTTATTCTGTATAATACAAGAAATGCAAAATAACAATTGTTTTGAAGTTGTTTCCTAAGTGGTATTTCATTTATTTTCTTGTGATCTACTCCGTGTTGTGTTTGTTTTGTAATTGTATTTATTATGGATCCCAATTAGTTGCTGCCAAGGCAGCAGATACTCTTCCTGAGTCCAGCAAAATTAAGGCAGTTGGTGTTCAATTGTTGGGGAAGAATACTGTGAGTTCTTATCATCTTTATTTGTTGTGTGGAATGGGAGATTTGAGTGATATGAATGCATAATGAGATGAGTTTTACACCTCACTTCATGAACGAACATTATGTGACTGAGATCACTTGGGTTCACTTGAACCATTTACCGGGCCGGACTATTTTTAAGGCCAAGGTATGGTACTTACCTGAGTAACATATTATTTTGGACTATTGTTTGTGTGATAATTTATTTTGTATAACACAAAAAATGGAAAATAACCATTGTTTTGAAGTTAATGGGGTTTGATGTTCCATTCAGACTTTTTAATGAGTCCTTTGTATTTGTATAGACTTGAAGGACAAGACGGGACTCTTTCATTATAGACAAAAAGGAGAAATCATACCATTTCTCAGCCCAACCTACCTGGCACACACCCCTAATAACCTAAGTCAAAACCGTTACAGTATATCCATTGTTTTTTCATCAAAATTGCTCAAGCTCAGTAGATTTGGTTAGGAATCATTGATGGACAGCAATATTCTAACTTTGTATCTGATTTTCAAGCACATTTAGGTCAGGACTGTGACTGGACCACTCAGGAATACTCAACACTTATTCGAAAGCCATTAGGCCTTCAGCATAAAAATTTGTGTAACTGTCCCACTAAAAAATCAAATCTATCCCAGAGTTAGGTACACAGAAGACTGAGGTTTCCTCTACCTTTTTACCAGAGATTTTCTTCTTCACATTTATTTTGATCTGAACAAACTCCCCAATACCTGCTGGTGACAAGCATACCCATAACATGATGATGCCACCACAATGAACGAAAATACAGAGGATCAACAACATTGCATTCACCCCACATTACTAGCCTGTATGACAAAGTGAAAAGATGAAATCCTGTGTTTAAAAAATCCACTCCAAATGATTCTGTTTGCAACAAGGTGGTTAAGTAACAATGGCAAAGAAATACACTTTTTTGGCTAAGTGAAAAACTACAGGTTTGGGTCAAATGCAATCTAACACAACACTGAGTTAAACCCTCTGTATTTTCAAGTATTGTAGTTGCAGCATCATGTTATGGGTATAATTGATTGTCAAAGACTCCAGCCACCAAGTCACATACAGTTCTCTCTTCGACTGCACGGCAAGCAATACCGATGCACCAAATTTGGAACCAACAGGACCCTTAACAGCTTCTACCCATAAGCCATATGACTACTAAATATTTAGCCAAATAGCTACCCAGAATATCTGCATTGACCCTCTTTGTACTAAGTCCTTTTACTCATCACATACGCTGCTGTTACTGTTTATAATCTATCCCGTTGCCTATTCACTTTCTCTCTACCTATATGTACATATCTACCTCAATTACCTCGTACCCCTGTACATCGACTCGCCACTGTGTATGTAGACAAATTATGGTTTCTCATTGTGTATTTATTCCTCTAGTTTTATTTTATATATATATTTTCTCTGCATTGTTGGGAAGGGCCCGTAAGCATGTCCCTGTTGTTAACAACGAAGCATGTCACAAGTAACATGTGATAACATGTGACACCGGCAGGATCTGGGGAGTTTGTCAGAATCAAAAGAAAGATCACAGGAGTAGTTGGTAAAATCTTATTTTAAATTATTCACATCTGTAATGGCAGCCAAAGATGCCTCCACCAAGTAGCTCAGTTGGTATAGCATGGTGCTTGCAACACAAGGGTTTTGGGTGCGGTACTCACGGGGGACCAGTATGAAAATACATGCACTCACTGTAATTTGCTCTGGATAAGAGTGTCTGCTAAAATGAAAATATATTAACATGGAGTTTAAAAATATAAATGCAACATGGAAGGTGTTGGTCCCATGTTTCATGAGCTGAAATAAGATTCCAGAAATGTCCCATATGCACAAAAAGCTTATTTCTCTTAAATGTTGTGCACAAATTTGTTTACATCCCTGTTAGTGAGCATTTGATCCTTTGTCAAGATAATCCATCCACCTGACGGGTGTGGAATATCAAGAAGCTGATTAAACAGCATGATCATTACACATGTACACCTTGTGCTGGGGACAATAAAAGGCTACTCTAAAATGTGCAGTTTTGTCACACAACACAGTTTTGAGAGAGCGTGGAATTGGCATGCTGACTGCAGGAATGTCCACCAGAGCTGTTACCAGAGATTTGAAGGACCTCCACATCTGGCTTCTTCACCTGTGGGATCATCAGAGGAAAAACTCATTTCTGATTGACTGGGCCTGGCTCCCCAGTGGGTGGACCTATGCCTCCCAGGCCCAACAATGGCTGCACCCCTATCCAATCGTGTGAAATCCATAGATTAGGGCCTAATGAATTCATTTCAATGGACAAATCAAAACACAACATTCAGTGAGTGAGAAACTCTAAAAGGCTTTGGAGTAGATGCTTGAAGTGAAAAGATCCATGTACATACAGTACACACTGTGCATATTTTTTGTACCCACCAGTATTTTTAACCTGATCCTCAGTGTACTCAGACTGGGTTACGCAATATGAATTACACAACTCCACAACGAGATCATCTCTAAATACCAATCATTTTAATTATGTTGTAGAAATACCACTGACACTGTTCCCAGACTTCTATGTTCACAATCAGTCACACAAGATCAGGCTTGGCTGACAACTGTTTATTTTCCCAAATACTAAATGGGAGCCTGAGGATATTATGATTCATCCCAATTTATCTCTGACTTCAAAGGCTCTGCTGGGAATCGATTGTGTAATATTTCCACCGTTTCTATTTAGAAATAGAGCCTTTCTTATCAGAGAGAGACGCTATTCCTCACACAGAGAGACAAAGAGACACGTTGATACATAACAATGCAACTTCTTTTCCCACTGTGCAAAAACTGATGTTTTTTCCCAGAAATAAAATCTATGTGATGACGTTGAATCAACGTGGAAAACTGAGTGGATTTGAAAAAAGTAATCAATGCAAGGGAATGTTGTCTTTTACACCCAACTTATAACCTAAATCAACATACATGGTAGATTTCTTTTGTTGATTTCACATTGAATTCATGTTAGTTGACAACTCAACCAAATGTAAATCAAAACTGACATTGAACTGACATTTTTTTGCGTTGTTCGTAACTTGTGTTGTACATAATGTTGCTGCTACTGTCTCTTATGACAATAAAGAGCCTCTGGACATTAAAACTGCGATTACTCACCTCAGATTAGACAAAGAGTTTTTCTTTAATGAGCTGGACGGGAGGAATATACTACAGACACCCGACCAGGCCCAGATCCCCGTCATTCGCTGGAGAAGGAAACGGAGATAACACAGAAAAAGATCAGGGTGCCTTGTGAGGATGAGGCGACAAGTGGCTAATCTGCCTTTGGCTTTCAATCGCTGGGAAATAAATGTGACAATCTGAAAGCAATATCTCACCAATGGGACATTAAAAACTGTAATATTTTATGTTTCACAGAGTAGTGGCTGAACGACGACATTAAGAACGTACAGCTGGCAGGATACACTCTATCAGCAGGATAAACAGCAGCCTCTGGTAAGACATGGGGCGGGGGCCTATGCATATATGTAAACAACAGCTGGTGCATAATATCTAAGGAAGTCTTAAGGTTTTGCTCATCTGAGGTAGAGTATCTCATGATAAGCTGTAGACCACACTATCTACCTAGAGAGTTTTCATCTGTATTTTTCGTAGCTGTCTACATACCACCGCACTCCAATGTTGGCACTTAAACCACACTCACTGAGCTGTATACCACCATAAGCAAACAGGAAAATGCTCCTCCAAAGGTGACACTCCTAGTGGCCGGGGACTTTAAGCAAGGGAAACTTAAATCAGTTTTTCCTCATTTCTATCAGCATGTTAAATGCGCAACCAGAGACCACCTTTACTCCACACACAGAGATGCGTACAAAGCTATCCTTTGCCCTCCATTTGGCAAATCTGACCATAATTCTATCCTCCTGATTCCTGCTTGCAAGCAAAAAACCTCCCTGGGATAGGCGTCCTGCCAGCGGGACATCTGTCGACAACTTCCGATGAAATTGGAGGGCGTGCAATTCAAATAAATAATCATACAAATGATGGATATTAAACATTTAGGTACATACTGTACAAGTGTCTTATATCAGTTAAAAGCATTTAAAGTATTTTTCATCTAACTGCATTGTCCGATTTACAATAGGCTTTACAGCTAAATGCATGCCATGCGATTGTTTGAGGACGGCGCCCCACATCAAAATATTTTTTAACCAGCACAGGCTTCGTAAAATCACAAATAGCGATTAAATATTCAATTACTTTTTGAAAATCTTCCTCTGATTTGCAATCCCAAGGGTCCCAGCGACAACATGCATGGTAGTTTTGTTAAAATCCTTCTTTATATCCCAAAAAGTTTGTTTAGTTGGCACCATTGATTTGAGTAATCTACTTGTTCAACATGCAGAGAGAGATTCCAACTTTGTTTAAGCAAGTCAAAATACGTTTCTCCGACGCTCGTTGGATGTGGCAGGGCTTGCAAACTATTATAGACTACAAAGGGAAGCACAGTCGAGAGCTGCCCAGTGACACGAGCCTACCATACGAGCTAAATAACTTCTATGCTTGCTTCGAGGCAAGTAACACTGAGAGCATGAGAGCATCAGCTGTTTCGGAAGACTGTGTGATCACACTCCGCAGACGATGTGAGTAAGACCTTTAAACAGGTCAACATTCACAAGGTTGCAGGGCCAGATTGATTACCAGGATGTGTACTCCGAGCATGCGCCCTGTGCCCAAGAACACTAAGGTAACCTGCCTAAATGACTAGCGACCCGTATCACTCACGTCTGGAGCCATGAAAGGCTTTGAAAGGCTGGTCATGGCTCACATTAACACCATTATCCCAGAAACCCTAGACCCACTCCAATTTGCATACTGCACTAACAGATCCACAGATGATGCAATCTCTATTGCAATCTCTATTGCACTCCACACTGCCCTTTCACACCTGGACAAGAGGAACACCTATGTGAGAATGCTATTCATTGATTATAGCTCAGAGTTCAACACCATAGTGCCCTCAAAGCTCATCACTAAGCTAAGGACCCTGGGACTAAACATCTCCCTCTACAACTGGATCCTAGACTTCCTGACAGGCCACCCCCAGGTGGTAAGGGTAGGTAACTACACAACCGCCATGCTGAACCTCAACACGGGGGCCCCTCAGTGGTACGTGCTCAGTCCCCTCCTGCACTCCCTGTTCACTCATGACTGCATGGCTAGGCACGACTCTAACACCATCATTAAGTTTGCTGATGACACAACAATGAGACAACCTATAGGGAGGAGGTCAGAGACCTGACCGTGTGGTGCCAGGACAACATCCTCTCCCTCAACGTGATCAAGACAAAAGAGATGATTGTGGACTACTGGAAAAGGAGGACAGAGCATGCTCCCATTCTCATCGACGGGGCTGTAGTGGAGCAGGTTGAGAACTTCAAGTTCCTTGGCGTCCACATCACCAATAAACTAACATGGTCCAAGCACACCAAGACAAAACCTATTCCCCCTCAGGAGACTGAAAATATTTGGCATTGGTCCTCAGATCCTCAAAAGGTTTTACAGCCTCACCATCGAGAGCATCCTGGCGGGTTGCATCACTGCCTGGTATGGCAACTTCTCGGCCTCCAACCGCAAGGCACTACAGAGGGTAGTGTGTACGGCCCAGTACATCACCAGGGCCAAGCTTGCTGCCATCCAGGACCTCTATACCAGGCGGTGTCAGATGAAGGCCCTAAAAATGTTCAAAGACTTCAGCCACCCTAGTCATAGACTGTTCTCTCTTCTACCGCACGGCAAGCGGTACCGGAGCGCCAAGTCTAGGTCCAAGAGGCTTCTAAACAGCTTCTACCCCTAAGCCATAACACTCCTTAACAGCTAATCAAATGGCTACCCAGACTATTTACATTGTCCCCCCCCCTTCTACACTGCTGCTACTCTCTGTTATTATCTATGCATAGTCACTTTAATAACTCTACCTACATGGACATATTACCTCAATTACCTTGACACCGGTATCCCCTGTATATAGCCCCGCTATTGTAATTTACTGCTGCTCTTTAATTATTTGTTACTCTTATCTCTTGCAGGTATTTTCTTAAAACTGCATTGTTCGTTAAGGGCTTGTAAGTAAGCATTTCACTGTTGTATTCGGCGCATGTGACAAATACAATTTGATTTGATTTTGATGTATTTTCACAACGACCACAAAATACCACACCTAACGTAATTTCCAAGAATTTAAATATTCAAACCATGCACAAACGTTCTGGTAATGGGAGCACAACTCTTAAATCTTGTTAGTTTTTAAGTATAGGAAAAAGTATTGGATGATGATGTGTTTTTGTTTATGGTTCATCTTACAGTGATTTGTCCTGCTATTGGCCAAGCCTTGTTGCTTTGCATCAACATCAGAAAGGAATGCTCTGGCCCCGTACCTACAGACTTCATAAATAAAGATGTGTAGACAAATTATGCATGATGGCAAACATGACCGAAATGTGAGCTGTGTATTTAATAGCATGCTGTTTTGACTCTCTGGCAGGATAACAGAGGTATTATTATCGTGCTGCCTGCCCAGTCTCCCCAAACAAACTCACACTCGCTTAATTAAATCCTCTATTCAAAACATGTTTATGGAAAGAAAGAAAATCTCAGGTCCTTTCAGACAGCTTTCACTCCATCAGGGGATAAAAGGGGGGGGGGTAAAACATCGAAATACAAATAATGAGTGTGTTTGCAACACTGCCTGTCAAAAGCTGAGCGGAGTGCGTTTAGTACTGTTTTACAGTTACAAGCTGACAGACAAATATAATTCATGTTTATTGTCCTAATAAAAATGGTTTGGCATTCAGGGTTGCATGTCCCACATTTTGTGGTGGGAGAAGCTGAGGAGAAGGAGGAAGCCTCCTTACTAACCATGACATGTCAGAGATGAGGGGTTATGGTGGGTTTCCTGTTGCTTGTTCTCACCACTCAATATTATTCATGGAGTCTTTGTTTTGGGTGTCAGAATAGACATCCAATAAGCCTCTGGATTTTTCCATTGACTTTGCGTTGTGTGAGATATATGGTATGAAGCACCTTGAAGGAATCTCTGCATTGTGTTGGATTTTGTCCTTGAATAAGAATTCAGTTCCTACCAATGACAAGATGTTGCATGTTACACCTTCCATACACTACCCTCTGGTAAACCTGTTTGGATTTTATCATACCAGTACATTGAGTGAGCCAGTTCCAAATGGTAGTTAACACTTACATTGTCAACTTACCACTTGCTGTTACTGTGGACCAAATAAGTGGAGGAAACTTCTAGTGTGCACTTGTAACACATCCATCACAGCATTATTCATATTTGGCATGAAGGGGCCTTCGTAAGTGTGAACAGCTAGGGCATGCTGGCTAAATCCTGCCTAAATGCTATTCAGCTTTTTGTTTTATTCCACACCATTAATGATGTGATATATGGGCTATGCCAGAAGGGTGCCTGCACCAAAGGCTCTGTGTTGTAGTGAACTGACAGGCCTGCTTCAATGGACAACTTTCAAGTGGAGCTTGGTGTTGGAATAAGGACTCTGATTGGATGACGAATGGAGACATGTTGCCCTAGGCGACACCTGTCATGTGTTTCAAATGCCATGCTATTACTACAGCAGTCAATCTCAGTCTGTCTATAGAACTGGTTGTGGAACAAGCTGAATAAAACAAATGCATATTCTCTGGAAGATTCATTTCCACTATCCACAGAAAGCACATTCAATACTGCAGCATCCGATTGCCAGTGGTTTCCCATGACAATAGGAAAACCAGCTATTACATCCACTTAGGTTTGGCTCCAGACACCACATATCTTCCCATTTAGTGGCGTCCATCTTGAAGGGGGGAGAGGGGTAATGGAATGCAGGGAAGGATGGTAGCCCTGAGAATGTCTGTAATGAGAAGCAGACTATGGGGGGGAGGGGGGGGGGGTAGGAAACCTATTGTTGTCCACAGGTTTCCTTAAACTATCTCTTCTCGCATCCCCCCCCCTGCAGGCCCAGAAGTCCATGAATATTTAAATAGGAAAGTAACTTCCTTAAAACATCAATCAGAATCCATCTATTAAATTACTGGATCTAGATGTGAGATCTGAGGTCCACCCATACGTCGTCAGCAGCTCCTGATGAGAAGAAAAACTAGCAGCGCCCATGGCAAAATCTTATGAATATTCCAACCATGTGGACAATGAGTCAATACAAAACAGGCTTTCTAAATGTTTGGCAGACCTTCAAGAGAATGATATTGGACATAATTGTGTGTAGGTCCATATTGAAAGAGAATCAGAATACCATTAAGGTATAACTTAAGACTCAAAAGAAAGACATGGCAGAAAGTCAAAGTAATCCCTTTGATTGAGGAGAACCTCAGTATACATGCATGAAAATTAGACTACATTCAATATTCTCCCATAACTATTACTTGGCTGAATACAGAGGCCATCTTAAACTATTACCTTTTATTGAACGGGTTCAATCTTTGTCAGAATGATCCCTGAAGCAAGAATTTGTGTCCATAAAAAGCGGAGCACATAAATCGCAAGAGAACGAAATCTAGTGAAGATATGGTGCATCTCTGCTCAGAGTTTCCAGTAATATGAGGTCGCCAGAATCTTTTCTCTGGTGATGTCATCAGGTGGAAGATAGACAGTGAGAGTGTGAGAAAGATGAAGATAGATATATAGAGAAAAAAAGAGAGGTGTGTGAGAGAGATACAGGAGATAGGCAACAAAGACTACATTATGACACCTGTTCAAAAGCATTCTACGGGGGCCCTCCAAATGAAATAAAGAAATAAATATGACTCACATTAACTCCCATTGGCAAGGCATCAGTTGATAGGAGGTGTGTTATTTAGCGGTTCTGACATCTGTCAGTGAGTGATCGCACACAATAGCACACGATCCACACAACCACAACAACACACACAGCCTGAGGAAAGTCTTCTTTTGAATAGCTGTTTCTGAGAGGAACCTATCTGATGTTAACAAGAGCCAGACACATCAGCTAGAGTGCTATTCTTGGCAGCCAGCCCTGGTTCCTCTATGAAAGACAGATCCTGCAGCAAAACTAGACGTATCATGACCACTGGAGTGGTTGGTTAATAAAATGTTTGGCTTTCCTATTATATATATACGTATTATGACACCTTGGTTCTGATTTGGCCGTGCTAATTAAATTAATCAGTCTCTCAACGGATGTAGTGTATGGTGTAGGTAGCGTGATGGGCTTGGGTAATGCAGTCCTATGAAATACCATAACCACAGTGAGGATTGGAATAGGGACCCAGAGGAGGGAGTGCTGGGCTGAGGGAACGGCAACATTCAGCTAAACCACTGCTTTAATTATCTACATGGAATGATTTGTTTGTGTCTGATCTTTGGTCCCACATGCTACCAAAGACTTTACCCATGAGCCCCTCAAACCAAACTGCTGTGTTCAGGAACTACTACCACTACTCCATTTCAAGAGCAGGGAGAGAAAGTTTAGACAGATTTAAGTAGTTTTAGGACTAATATCACTCCTCTCCTTTTATTTTGTGGAAAATATATAACAATTAATGTCACTGAAGATGTTCAGAAATGTAATGTGATGTAAGCTACATGACAGTAAAAGCACCAAATTAAGATGAACCTGATCGACCAGTTAGTTGTGGGAATGTCTCATGTATGACTACAGAGTCATGTGGAAGCACTAAAGTCCAGTGAACTTTACTTCTGATACTCTATGGCTAACTTGGATATCAAAGGGTGTAGGAGGGTTTTAACAAAGTAGTGTACTGTATGTCTGACACTCTCTGCCAAAAACTAGACTGACTTTTATAGAAGTAAAGAGAGTAGTGACTTTGCTTTAAAGTATCATTAAGATGAATAATATACAGCTCATTCCAAACAACCAGAAAGTGACGATGGTTAAATATTGTGAGAGTTGAAAAGGACCTGTGATGTATTAAGACTTGTGTTTCAGGTTAAAACAACTAGCTATCAGGAAGTGAAGGATTCCCCCTCGGGAGTAATCAAAAACATTATCTTTCCACTGCCAGCCATGCTGACATCAACTCAGTTGTGTTGTCAATCCATTTGAATCAAATTACGGAGCTATTTCAAACAGTCTGTTTTGAAACGTAAAATGACATGTCTGAAAGACCTCACGGTTCGCATCAGAGGAGCTGGTTTCAATCAGCTCCTCAAACAGTACAATATTTTAAGTTGTCTTTGGAGCGTTGCTTCTTTATAAAAGCCTTTCCACCCAATGAGGTGGAGATGAGCTGAGGGGGGGGGGGCATGGCAACATCATAACAACATGATACATTCGTTAACGTGAGGGCAGCCAACAATGCCAATACACTGTGCATATAAAATATGAAATAGTTAATCAAATCTGAATCAAATGGGGAAAATATTCATTTGCTCATCTCATGTGAATCTGAAGTCATAATGTGGATCAAAGGCCTTGTATTGGGTGATATCTGATCCGACTCTATCCTCCCTGATGAACACACTAAGCTATGGGAACTCCTCCTCCTTCCCTGATGACTCAGTGATTCATGAGCCATCCCTTGAAGCCTGGAATTGGCATGCTGTTTTAAAGTCAAGATACGAGAAATCGGACATGAAGCTCACCCTAATATCAGCACATGGTATGAATTAGTCCTCCATGTATTGTTACCTGTTTGTTTGTGCCTGTATGAAGATGGATTCTCTTGATGAGATAACTCAGACAGTAACCCAATGTAAAAATGTGCTTACACATTGAAGTGATCAGTGTCCAGTGAACCTTACATAAGACCTGACAGATGATGTCATGACAATACAGAGATTAACAACCACTAAATGTTGACCTAGCATTATATCAATGTCATTGAGAGCAAGCTGGTCCTGAAAAGTATTAGCTAGGTTAGTAGTTAGTAAGGACATCCATCCCAGATGCATACGTGGCTAATGGTCACCTATCATCAAAGTGTGGAAACAGAGGGATCATTTCCCCTCCTGGCTGTGCAGTGTAAAGCTCCTTAACACATATCCCATATGTTCCGGTCCTGTGTGTGTCATAAACGTGTTACAAGCAGCGCAGCCACAGTCGCCCATCCTGACACACAATCACAGCGCTCCCACGACTCACCTAAATCTGGGGCGCTCTCAGCACCTCTACACAATCGGAACGGTTTATGTTGTTGTGAGCAGCCTCCAGGAAATGAAGCATTAAAAACAGTGATATATGTTCAAAATGTCCATAGCTGTTACACTTCTGATTTATTTCGAACCAAGGTTGAGAGTCATTGTCCAGGTATATTCACAATTGAAATGTCAAAAACAGTGTTCCTATGTTGCTAATGCTGCTTTGGCATGTTGGCCTAGTGCCAATGTTTTCTTTTTAATCATTTACAGTAATATATGTGAAATGAAATATTAAATGGTTGTTTGGTTTGGAACTTTGACTTTGCAATAACAGCTGGGATGCAGATGATGATGGGAGATGAGGAGAGCAGCACACATGGGGTCCCCTTCTGAAGACTGTACTCTACTCACTGTGAGTTAAAGCAATGTGCTACTCTCTCCAAGCCAACACACACTGTAGGGTAGCATCATGGTGTAGCTGGAGGACAGCTAGCTTCCATCCTCCTCTGGGTACATTGACTTCAATACAAAACCTAGGAGGCATATTGTTTTAACCCCATTTCATAGATTTACACAGTAATTATGACAACTTCTGGAGGACATCCTCCAATCTATCAGAGCTCTTGCAGCATAAACTGAGGCAAGCTGTTGGGGGGGGGGGGGAGAAAAAAAAATCACGGATTACAAAATAGAAAACCAGCCCCGTCGCGGACCAGGATATATTGCTCCCAGACAGACTAATCAACTTCTTTGCTCACTTTGAGGACAATACAGTGCCACTGGCACGGCCCGCTACCAAAACCTGCGGACTCCCCTTCACTGCAGCTGACCTGAATAAAACATTTAAACGTGTTAACCCTCGCAAGGCTGCAGGCTCAGATGGCATCCCCAGCCGTGTCCTGAGAGCATGAGCAGACCAGCTGGCTGGTGTGTTAACGGACATATTTAATCAACCCTTATCCCAGTCTGCTGTCCCCACATGCTTCAAGAGGGCCACCATTGTTCCTGTTCCCAAGAAAGCTAAGGTAACTGAGCTAAACGACTACTGCCAGTAGCACTCACTTCTATCATCATGAAGTGCTTTGAGAGACTAGTCAAGGACCATATCACCTCCACCCTACCTGACACCATAGACCCACTCCAATTTGCTTACCGCCCAAATAGGTCCACAGACGACGCAATCGCAACCACACTGCACACTGACCTAACCCATCTGGACAAGAGGAATACCTATATGAGAATGCTGTTCATCGACTACAGCTCAGCATTTAACACCATAGTACTCTCCAAACTCGTCATCAAGCTCGAGACCCTGGGTCTCGACCCTGCCCTGTGCAACTGGGTACTGGACTTCCTGACGGGCCGCCCCCAGGTGGTGAGGGTAGGTAACAACACCTCCACCCCGCTGATCCTCAACACTGGGGCCCCACAAGGGTGCGTTCTGAGCCCTCTCCTGTACTCCCTGTTCACCCATGACTGCGTGGCCATGCATGCCTCCAACTCAATCATCAAGTTTGCAGCCGACACTACAGTGGAAGGCTTGATTACCGACAACGACGAGACGGCCTACAGCGAGGAGGTGAGGGCCCTCGGAGTGTGGTGTCAGAAAAATAACCTCACACTCAAAGTCAACAAAACAAAGGAGATGATCGTGGACTTCAGGAAACAGCAGAGGGAGCAACCCCCCAGCCACATCGACAGGACAGTAGTGGAGAGGGTAGTAAGTTTTAAGTTCCTCTGCGTACACATCACGGACGAACTGAATTGGTCCACGCACACAGACAGCGTGGTGAAGAAGGCGCAGCAGCGTCTCTTCAACCTCAGGAGGCTGAAGAAATTCGGCTTGTCACCAAAAGCACTCACAAACTTTTACAGATGCACAATCGAGAGCATCCTGTCTCACCGCCTGGTACGGCAACTGCTCCGCCCACAACCGTAAGGATCTCCAGAGGGTAGTGAGGTCTGCACAAAGCATCACCAGGGGCATACTACCTGCCCTCCAGGACACCGACACCACCCGATGTCACAGGAAGGCCATAAAGATCATCAAGGACAACAACCAACCGAGCCACTGTCTGTTTACCCCGCTATCATCCAGAAGGCGAAGTCAGTACAGGTGCATCAAAGTAGGGACCGAGAGACTCAAAAACAGCTTCTATCTCAAGGCCATTAGACTGTTAAACAGCCACCACTAACATTGAGTAGCACCTGCCAACATACTGACTCAATTCCAGCCACATTAATAATGTAAAAATTGATGTAAAAAATGTATCACTAGCCACTTTAGACAATGCCTGTTGGTTATTACTGCATTGTCAGAACTAGAAGCACAAGCATTTCGCTACACTTGCATTAACATCTGCTAACCACGTGTATGTGACAAACCAAATTTGATTTGACTTGTCCACCAAATCAAAGGATCAGAGAATATATCTAGTACTGAAACCATAAGCTACAGCTATCTAGCACTGCAGTGCATAAAATGTGGTGAGTAGTAGACTCAGAGATAGAAAGACAATAGTTGAACAGTTTTGAACAGATACATTTCTTAATAAATGAAAGAGAAGCAAGGGTGAGAGAAAGCTGGCTATATTTCTTTTTTTTCTTCACTTTCACTTGCTTAGCTAGCTAATTCTGCTAGCTAGTTTAGCCTACTCAAACACCCAGCTCTAACAGAGAGGGATGTTAAGCCAAGTTTAGATCCAAAAGGCTCCTTAACAGCTTTTACCCCAAAGGTAGAAGACTGCAGAACAATTAATCAAATGGCCACCTGGACTATTTGTGTTGACACCCTCCCCCCTGTTTTTACACTGCTGTTGCTTGCTGTTTATTATCTACGCATAGTCACTTTACCCCTACCTACATGTGCAAATGACCTCAACTAACCTGTACACCCACACATTGACTCAGTACCCCCGCACATACCCCCTGTATATAGCCTCATTATTGTTATTTTGTGTTACTTTTTTAAATGTTTTATTTTTTACTTCAGTTGATTTAGTAAATATTTTCTTAACTCTATTTTCTTAAAACCGCATTGTTGGTTATGGCTTGTAAGTAAGCATTTCACAGTAAGGAATTTGGGGAAAGTGACAAATAAAATTTGATTTGATATTAGCTAGCTGGCTATAGCTATCCAATAACGGAATTCTTCCAAGTCAGGGTAAGCTTTTGGTTGTATTACTTTATGTCACCTTGATTACTCAACTGTCTCTCGATCTGTGCACCTACTTTGTAAACTCTCATTCATAGGCTAGGTTGTACCAACCTCATGATGGGTGTAGGGAAAATGTTAGTATCCTGTAGTAGTCGTAACCTATCAATGTTACACTGAGCTGGGTGAATAGAATATTAATGACAGTCGTCCACTATTTTGTAATAGAAAATAAGGCCATGCTCATTAAAAAATGATCGTCCTCCCTCATCTAGAATGGCACCGACCGCCACTGTCAGGTACCCAATAAGGTTTTATTAAGCACACTGTGATGCATTAATGTGACAGTCTGAAAGTATGGCATTTGGCAGGATAATGTCAGAGGCAATGTCAGATTCCAATAGCTCACTTCAATTGGCTTCAGATCACTTACATGCTGTGATAGATTGTTATTACTGTCATTTGAATAATTTCCTTACCATTGTGGTCTAGGCAGAGTACCAGTAAAGACAGAAATCATTTGCATTAAACCCAGGAAAAACACGACAATTGGCAGTAATGGGAAAATATTTATTTACTTTTACCAACAGCAGCTGTAAACAAATGGCAAGCAAAAAGACAAAATTCACTAAATGAAAATGAGAGTAGAGAGACAACCAAACCCTAGGGAATAATAGTACCCAAAGGTGTCCTGCAGTTTCTACTTTTTTATGTTCTCACCATCCAGCACAGAGAGTCTCATCATAGGCGTATGAAAGGCTTAACAAAGGCTTATCATACATGTATACAGGACAGAGAGTGGGGGGTCTTCACTACTGGGCCATAAAGAGAGAGCAGCTCTCATCCACCCTCCAGCACGTCCCCTTGTTTGACATCATGTATTGTTAATGAGAGCCAGCTGCCGACAACATTATAACTTAACTTCATATAAGTATTAAAAAAAACATAAAAGTTAGTGCTTTAAACACGTCCAGATTCCTTTGTGTGCCACGGGGCAGAACAGCCTGCTCGTTGTGATTACAATCAATGGTGCCTGTGATCATCAGGGTGGAAATTAGCTCTCAGCCCAGGAGCACAAACACACACACGTGCACACACATGCTTGGATGTGCACCCCCCCGGCCTAGGAACACACACACGATCATTCGCTATAGCATACATATACACACACGCAAATGGGGCAGGACTTATGCCTCAGACTGGGGATTCATTTTATAAACACTGTGGTTTGCCAGAGCCATGTGTTGGCTGCAGCCTGTCTTATATTTAGAAGCAGCAGTGTACAATATAAAACACGTCAAATTACCCTGATGATGTTTTATTAGTGAAGTCAATCATTTCCGAGTGCCCCCTCCCTGTTTCCAATGACTTAATAGTTTAAGTGCCGAATAGTTTTGACATCCATGCTATTCTTTTACAGTGTAATCAATTTCATGCACCTTCTCGGTTCCTGCCTCCTGTTGGGTTCTCAGAAGGGAGAATGGCTTTAGCAGAGGTATAAAGCACAACAACGTCTATAATTACAATATTATGAGTAATATCAACTTCTGTCGACCTCTTATTACACATAAACAAGTGACATTAATTTGTCTGGTTTTGAACCAGATGTGACCTGATGCTTAGCAGACCTTACATAAGGAACACCCAATTCCAAGCAGTGCAGACATGTGGATTGTATATTCTGATAGGCAGACTGTTCCAGTCAGGAACAATCAGAACTAAATAGAACAGCTTTTCTTTCTCTCTGTTCACTAACAGAAACACACTGCTCTTTGAACCAACTAGATGTTATCACGGTGTATTACCTGTTTCCAGTTGCATGAGACAGATGCAAGATAAACAGATGCCAGGTTGCCCAATCCATTAGTTTATCAAAGCAAAAACAGGGAAGAAGGAGATGAACAGATGTTGTTGAATTGTCAATAATCTTTCTAAGCATTTGAATGTTATTTTCCATACAATCTTAGGACCAAATCCCTCCTCTTACAAGACAACCTCTCACATAACCACAATCTGCTTGATGTGATCACTTTTTGATTCAGGTGGAACTAAGGAGGAGGTTGATCTTCTATCCATTCTAACATCCTGTGAGTGGATTCCCAACTTCTGAAGTCGACCACTGACCCGGCTCCTTGTCCCCCAGCCCCCACCCCAGGTCCTGCCCTGCCCCTTGCCCTTCCACGGGCCACGGCTGCAGTGTCTGTCCTCTGGGGGGACGGTGACCTCTGACCTGCCTTTGAGGCTCCTCTACCGTCCAGCTCTGTGACCCGGGGTCCTGCCAGACTTCAGAGGACAGAGAGGAAACACTAGATCTAAAGTTGACTTCCTGGCCACTGGTCACTCCGAAAGCTTTAGGCAAATGTGACATGATGACAAGGGTAAATTATTCCATGACTAGTGGCTGTAACCTGAGTTCAAATCAAATCACAGTTCCCTTTATCTAAACTGTCACTTAGCTTTACGGTATCTTACCTTTCACCTAGTACTACAGTACACAGAATTGTGTATTGACATTTACAGTATGTATTTTACAATCAATATCTGAACGTAAGTGGGCTGAATGTTTGAGGAAGTGAGCATGCTAAGATAGATGGAATAGGCCGATAGGGACTATACCTAACCTCTTAACCTCTTAACCTCTTAACCTCTTAACCTCTTAACCTCTTAACCTCTTAACCTCTTAACCTCTTAACTTAACCTCTTAACCTCTTAACCTCTTAACCTCTTAACCTCCTAACCTCCTAACCTAACCTCCTAACATCCTAACCTCCTAACATCCTAACCTCTTAACATCCTAACCTCTTAACATCCTAACCTCTTAACATCCTAACCTCTTAACATCCTAACCTCTTAACATCCTAACCTCTTAACATCCTAGTCATTCATTATGAGCAGGTAACGTTGGTCAATATTTTTTCTTTCCCAGGAAGGACCATTAAAAAGTCCAAGAGCAAATCTGAGAAGATTATAAACCGCTATTATTCGTCTGGATGATAGTTTCAAACTGATCTCTCTCCACTATGTATGCCTGTTAGTTGAGAAGGATGTTTGGTTAGGAGAGAGGGATGTGGATAATGATTTCTCAGGGGAGGCCTTCTTAGTAAACACTTAGTGGGATCTCAATGGACCTCTTGTTTACCTTTGACCCGAAGCTCAAGGAACTCAATGGCAGGTCCTCCTAACATT